>NW_024962232.1:0-160000 GCF_018350215.1 Panthera leo
TTTTTGACAGCTAGAACACTGGTCATTGCCAAGGCACCATGCTCTGAGTGAGCACTCCTTTTCGTGTATGAAGAAGTTAAAGGGCCTTTCTATGTCAGGCAAACCAAGGGCTGGGGCTTGTCCCAGAGCCAACTTTACTTCTGTGAAAGCGGCCCTCACCTCCTCAGTCCATGCGAGGGTCTCCGAGTTTTGTCCTCCCAACAGGTCATAGTGGAACCTCACTATGGCTGAGCATCTGAGGATCCCCAATGCGACAGAACCCTCCAGCCCCTAAACATTCACACAAGCCTCGTTTTGTTTGGGGCTGAGGCAGTGTGGTGCCACACTTTCTTCCTTTCCGGTCCTCGTTCTCTTTTTCCTTTTGTGAGGAGGGAGCCTAAGTATTGGACCTGCTGCTGACAAATCTGTGTCTTTTTCCACGAGGCCTGGTATCCCAAGTAGGATCAGAGCTGTAGGAGGGCCTGTGTACCTTTCATACAGTCTTCCTGGGTGTCACTGGAAAGGAGGAGGTCTTCTATTTGAGAAGGACATCCCCTGTGGTTTCCTTCGGAAAGTCAGCGAGATCTGAACCTAGGGCTTCCCCCAGAAGAATGGGCGAGTTGTTGTAACCTTGGGAAAGTAGTGTCCAGGTCAGCTGCCTCTGACGCTCTGTAATGGGCTCAGTCCATTCAAAGGCAAACAATGATTGACTTTGCGGAGCCAGGCAGAGGCAGAAGAAAGCATCCTTTAGGTCAAAGCACGCAACCCTTCTGGCTGACCACGGAATTTGGCTGAGGAGAGTATACTGAGGGTTCTGAATGACTGGGTGTAAGGAAACAGTCACTTTGCTAATGGCCCTCAAATCCTGTACTGGTTGGTGTCCTCCTGGCTTCTTGCCTGGCAAGAGTGAGGTATTCCAAACTGATTGGCACTCAGTTAGAATACCTCTTTCTCTGAGCTTGGTCAGGTGCTCTTGTATGCCCATTCTAGCCTCTAGTGGAATGGGGTACTGCCTTGGTGTCTGAGGTTGAGCTTCAGGGATCAGGTCAACAATGATTGGGACCCGATTCCAAGCTATTTCAGGCGGGTTTTCATCAGCCCATAGCGAGCTGATGTAAGCCTGAATTCTTAGGGGCTACCAGGTAAGGCCTGGGCATAGAACAGTCTCCATTCTTCTTCCCTTGGCAGGGGTATCGCCAAGACCAGGGTTTCCTTCTGCCTTGGGTTTCATTGGAGGCTAGTGTGTTCAGTGGGTTCAAAAGCTATCTGGGCCCCAAGTTTGGAGAGTAGATCCCGGCCCAGGAGAGGAATCGGGCAGTCACGTAAGTAGAGGAACTCATGCCCAACCTTGTGACCCCCAAGTGCACCTTTTTGAGCTTGAGAGAAGGGCCGTTGCATTGCCTGTATACCAGTAGCCCCAAGTATGGTTGCTGTCTTTTGGCCTAAGGGTGCTACCAAGGAAGTAACAAAGGAGTATTCAGCCCCAGTGTCAACCATGAAAGTTATTGTTTAGCCCACCACCTCATTTCAACCATGGGTTCATGGGGGCCAAGAAACAAAGAGTCTGGTCCCCCTCAGTCCAATTCTACCCCGGCCAGATCAAGAAGGTTCTCACCTCAAGGTTCCTCCAGATATTGGCTGGGTTTTGAGGTCCCCATCTAATTCGGACATTCTTACAGTTTCCCTTACCTTTGCAGTATGCACACTGGTCCCTTGCTAAGGGGGCTATGGGCTTCCCCCCTTTTTGTAGTTGGGGTTTTCCCATCTTTGCAGCATCTGTTCTTTAGTTCTGCTGTGAGAAAGGTGGCCTTCTGTTTTAGTCTTCACTTCTCTTTCAGCTGCAAATTTCTGTTCGTGAAAACTGTACTGATGACCTCTAACAGCTGAGTGATATTCATCTGGCAAGCCCTCCAACTTCTGGAGCTTTCGTCAGATATCTGGGTAGCCTGTGCCACAACAGAGATATTTACCATCTGTTGACTTTCTGGTCCCTCGGGGTCAAACGGGGTGTATACATGGTACACTTCACATAATCTTTCATAGTAATCTCCAGGAGACTCCCCAGGGTGCTGTGTGACTGATGATATTTTAGTCATGTTCATGGGATTGTTGACTCCAGCTCAGACTCCCTGAAGGAGGGCTTCCAGGTATCATCAGACGTGGCCCTGTCCTCCTTCTGTGGTGAAATCCCCTGTTGGGCGTTCTTCATGCATGCAGCTTGAGCCCAGACAATAGGGTCATTGATTCCTGGAGATGTGTGATCTTCTAGGTACTGTCATGTTTCTGTCATTCTTATTTTTAATTAAACAAAGTATGGAGTAACTGTTGACAATCTTCCCAAGTCTGTCAGTAGGTCTGGAAGAGGGACTCCATCAAGTCAACCATTGCGTGTGGCTTTTCGGAGTATGGTGGAGTGTTGTGTTTCCACTTGAGGAGGTCGGTTGTAGAGAAAGGTAGATAACCCATCATGGAATGGCTGGTCTGGACTGGTCCATCCTCATTCTGTCTTTCAGGCTCTCTTGTCTCCGTTACATGCGTTTGGAGAGTTTTAGGTATGGGTCTGGGGCGCAGTCTGGCTGCTGGCCCATGTGGGGGTGGGTTATCTGGGTCTGAGAGGGGCGGGGAGATGGGCAGCACTGACTGCAGTGGCAAGTGCACTGACTCTGGCTGTGGCTGGAGAGACAGATGCAGGAGGAGTCTCAAGCTCAGAGGGAGGGAGGTGGGAGCTTGAAGAGTTATAAGGAGGTGGAAAGACAATATCTTCGTCCACATCTCCTTTAAATATTAGAGGAGCAGTGGATCACTTCTTTGGCTCCCTGGTGAGCCTCCAGATAAAGTGGCTAAAACCTTTGCCTGGCTCTGTTTGCTAATGATGAATCACCTTCAAGGCAGGAAATCTGGGGCGATTTCAAGCCAGGAGTTGATGTACGGAAATGGATCAGGGTGGCCTGGGTTCCCAGTGACTATTAGCCAAACCTGCTGCACTATTTGAGCATCTAATGTCCCTTCTGGAGGCCATCCTACATTGAATATGGGTCATTCTAGTTCACAAAATTTCCTTAACTTCCTGGGTGTCATTGTCACCCCATGGTAACCTGAAAACCCCTGTTAACATTTTTTCATCATGACCTCAAAAATCGTAGGCTTACTCTGTTTTCATCCTATTATTAATTTCTTTCTCATATTTGGTGTCACAAAGACAGACAAAGTTAGGGTATACCGCCAGATGAGAGAACTATTCAGATACTCCTCTGGTCGCATTCCTGAGGGAAAGTTTAGGTGAGGTTTGGCTATAGTGGACTCGGCTTTGTGACTTGTAATGGGAATCTGATCTGATACCGCCCTAAACCTTATACTCTCACAATGACACAGGGGAGCCCATTCAGACTCCATAGACCTTTGGGGACCTTAAGGGTGCCCGTCCATGAAGCCACAAACTCTAACTCGACTGGCAACCCTGGCTTAGCTGCACATTCTCTCTTTCTCTCTCTCTCTCTCTCTCTCTCTCTCTCTCTCTCTCTCTCTCTCTCTCTCTCACACACACACACACACACACACACACACACACACACACACACGCACACGCACACCAGTGTCTATTACATTTCCTTCCACAAAATTTTCTACCTCTGGGGATTGATCATGTCCCCCTTCTGCTCTTTTGGGTATGCCTGACTTCTTCGGGGCCCTGGCCTTACCAGTTCCATGGAGCAGGACCTGCCCAAGACAGCGGAGAAGGAGGCTGCTGAAATTCAGGCAGAGCATGCACTTTCTCCCTTGGGAGCCTTTGGTTTGCCACCACTTCACCATTCTCCCAAACCAGTGGCAACAATGGGCCAGTGCGGTTGGGTTTCCTGGTCAGCAATCTAGTATGTTATGGAACCAGGCTGGAACACTGGAGGAAAAACCAAGTGGCACTCAGAGAGTTTGGTCAGAGAGTTTGAGAGGCCTGAGAAAACTGAAACTTAAAAGCTTAAGTTACGGGAAACTGAAACCTAACCAAGCCTAACTAGCTTGTTCTGCTTCTGTACAATTGCTTGGCGCGCCCATGTATTCCTGATCAATCATTGTTGCTTGGCATATCCGTGTATTCCTGATCAATCATTGTGATACCCGTACCCCCGGTTGTGGTCTGACCTCAAGGCAGGAACCAATCGAATACTGCTAAGTGTCCAACTTTAAACACCAACCAATCGCAGCTCTGTAACTGTGGAAAATTCCTGATTTCCCCATGACTTTTTTGTACCTGTCTATAAAATGGGTGTAAAAACTTCTCTCGGGGCCTCTCAGCGTCACCGGCAATGAGTGCGCAGAGGTCCTGGTTCGAACCTGCAATAAATGACCCTGTTGCTTAGCTTTGACTCTGGATTCTGGTGGTTCATTTTTGGGGGTCTCTTGGACACTGGGCGTTTCAAGTTTGGCTCACCAAAGGTCTGAGCGTGGAGCCCAGTGGGGAGGGTAATTTGTAGTCGTCAGCTTCCATATCTGTGGGGGTTTTCGCACATGCACCAAACAAAGGAAGAAGAACCCAGAGGAGAGGTCTCCAAGCTAGAGACCAGAGTCTGAGCCCCGTTGACCATCTTTGGAGTACTTTATTCACTTCTCCAACAAGAGTAGAGCTCTAAATATCACATAGTATATGCTCATTAAATCTTATTAAGTGAATGAGTTCTATTGCTTTTGTATCGGACATATAACAAGATTTTTGGCAATCTATATAGTAAGAGTCCCCAGACCATCACATTATAGGGATTTCAAGGTTTTCTAGTCTTCACACAATATTAAGGTTTTGTTACAACCACCATAAGCTAACCCTACAACCTCCCATCCTGGATCATATAATGCTCCTGTCTCCTCCTCACTCCCAGTCTTTTGCAACTGAGTGCAGACAATTCCATAATGTGGTCTTGGTTCAGAAAGCCAAATTCCTCAGTTTTTCTCACTCAGACAGAATTAAATCTGACTGTGAACGTCTGCCAGTAATGTTGCAATAGAGATGAAGAAGATCAATTCAAGTTGACTACCTGAGCTGATCCTTATAATCTCTTTAGGGCATGAGTACAGTTAAATAGAAATGCTGCACTCAGAAATATGTCTACTGCTTATCCATGGAACAAAAAGCAAGCATTAAAAAAGTAAGCCGTTTCCCTGCAGAGCAGCTTAATCAGGGAGAGTGAGTGGTGCAAAGTGGGTGAATACTTCTCTAGGGCCTTAACTATTGCAGAGACACAGTTCAACCTATGGGGTGTATAACAGAAACGTGAAACCTGAGAGCTGCCATTGTTGGGTAACAATGTTCTCTAACTGTGCCTTAGGCATTGACATGATAATCCAAGGGAGACAAGCACTAATTATAAGTGGCATAGAAGTGGACAATTTCTACATGATTCAACACCTCTAGATAATAATTAATCCTGTCTGCTGTTTGCACGTGAACATTCCGTTGTTGGTCATTTTCCCCATGACAGAAATGGTCCCCTGTGTTTCCGTGGGCTTGTAAACTTAGCCTTCCTGAATAGGGTTGGAGACATCAAAAGGGCATCTCTTGGTACCTGTTGTTTCATTTTGTTCGATAGTTATGGACCTACCCCTATAAAAGGATTCAGAATTTTCTTAGTATGTCTTAAGACTGAATTGGAAGCCCATTTTCTGTATTCAATTCAACTTAACAAAGAGGGTATTACATGTCAGACATTGTGAAACATATAACTGAAGGAATATTACTTCCCCAAGATTGACCCTCAAAATCAGTACACCTTACTAATGATGCCTTGTTTTTTGGAAGGTCATGAAGGTGTGAATCAAGGTAAGAATGGATTAAAATTAAATAGAACCAATAAGAAAATATAAAAGGACATTTACACTTAGTAAGGATAACCAAAATTCATGAAATGTTTTTTACCTCATTTATTTATATGTATGTGTATGTGTATGCTTATACTGGGTTGTGGTTAAATATGTGTTCCTTACAGTAGGTTGGGGATAAAATATTTGAGAGACGCTGTGCTAATGCACCTTATCAGGCTGCCTGGTGCCTCTGTAGCTTGGGTTCTTGATAGGGCTTAGGTTCATCCGCTTCATGTGCTTGCATGAAATTTGGAAGATATGATGGCTAATTTTATGTGTCAACTTTACTGGGCCACAGAGGTCCAGATGCTTGGTCAAACATTTTTCTGGTGTTTTGTGATGGGAAATACTTGAGTCTGTACAGTGAGTAAAACAGATTATTTTCGTAATATAAGTGCGCCTTGTCTAATCAATTGAAGGCCTGAATAGAATAAGGATGATTCTCCCATGGATACTAGGGAATTACTCTTGCCTGCCTGAATGTCTTTAAACTGGGACATTGGCCTCTTCCCCAGACTCAAACTGAAACAGCAGCTCTACCTGAGATTCAAGCCTGCCAGCCATTGGACAAGAACTATGCCATCAGATCTCGTGTGTTTCCAGCTAGCCAACTCATCCTGCAGATCTTAGGACTTGTCACCGTCCACATTTATGGGAGCCAATTTCTTATAAGAAATAAATAAATTAATTAATTAATTAATTAATTAATTAATACATAAATATAAATATATGTTTATTTAATAAATTCATATTCATATGAATATATAAATATAAATATAAATATATAAATAAATAAAAATATATAAATATATTATATACTATAATATACATTATATATATATGAGAAAGAGAATTTTTCTCTGTTGAATCTTACTAAATCAGAAGGTGAAAACTATTATCTATTGGTTCTACAGCTGTTTTTTTTTTTTTTTTTTTTTACAAACAGAATGTGGTAGACATTATTCTAAAAGAAAAAAAATAGCACCCAACGTTCCATACCTTAATGCTGACAACCCATGAAAATGAAGAGATACCATTTCTATAGTCGTGTTGTATTATAGAGAGAGATTTTCTGGATCAACCTAGTATCATCATGAACCCATGCATCATACACCCATGCAAAGCAGAGAGTTTTCTCTGGCTGGCCATCCCACAATCTGAAAATAAAGACCTCAGTTGTATAACTGCAAGGAACTTAATTGTCCAAAACCCAAATAATCTCAGAAGTAGATTTCTCCAGATAAGAACCCCACCTACTGACACTTGACTCTTACCTAGTGATATCCTAGGCTCAGAACACCAGTGAGTCTGCCTGGACAGACCAGTGAGTCTGCTGGGGTTATTCTGGCAAGACAATTCTGCAGTGCTGTCTTTGGATTCTGGGAGTGCAGTGTACACCCCACTTAACTAACACTTCTCCTGATGTTTTGAACACACAATTCCTCATATTAAGTCACTGCTTGGATAGAAGGTAATTTCTGCCATATGCTACTGAAATTTGACGATTGTACTTCCACGTATCTCCTACTAGTTAAATGCAACGATACCTGTAGCTTATTTCAAACTCAAGTAAAGCAAAACACAAAACTCTAAAGAACGGACCACTCCTTACTTCTTGAAAATACCTCTTCTTTTGTTTTTGATAACATTTGACTCTCCTGGTTTCTCTTTTATATTCCCTCTATTAATTTTCATTCTATTTTCCTGCCTCATTTCCATTCATCAAGCATGCATTGAGCACGTACTAGGTTGTAGGCACTGTATACAAAGAACAGAGGTCTTATCTAGAACTAATAATGGACCTTGTTACCCAGGGATTTGCCACTGTGCAAACAAATTAACTATACTGAGTTGATAACATCTGTAATAGAGGTGGATAAATGTACCCTGGAATTGCAAAGAAGAAAACACATGAGTCTCTGGGGCACCCAGGGAGTGCTGTGCAAAAATGACAGTCACTTGAAGTGAGTCTTCTAGAGAAGGCATATTTCAAATCGACAGAGTAAGGAAGGGCATTCCAGGCAGGAAAAAATAAATAAATAAATAAATAAAAAAGAGCAAGACACGGAAGTTTGAAAATGTGACACATTAAAGGAGTAGCAAGTTTCCTTTGGATGGATTTCTTGTGGGAATGGGAGGTTGGTAAAGAGTGAGGATTGGTGTAGAAGGTGACATATGAATTGGATCCTAGACAGTTTACAGGAGATAGTTATTGTGCCCGAATGACTTTGATGACTACCCATTGTATTCAAATAAACCTGAAGACACTTCTTGGCTTAGTTAGAAGGTTGCTCATCATCTGTTTAATTCTATAAGGTTAATCTCATCCTATATTCCTCTTCTCTACCAACCATACACTCATTTCCTCATTTATTTATTCAGTCAGAGAGGGTATGTGTGGGGTGCATATCACGAAGAATGTGAAAGTCATTATAAGGACTTTGACTTTTATTTTCAATGAGATGGAAAGTCAGTTGAGTAGTCTAACCAAGTTCATATTTTAGTTTTATTTATTTATTTATTTATTTATTTATTTATTTATTTATTTACTTACTTACTTATTTACTTATTTATGTATTTGTGTATGTATGTTTGTATGTATGTATGTATGTATGTATGTATGTATGTATGTATTTATTTATCTATCTATCTATTTATTTATTTATTTATTTATTTATTTATTTATTTATTTATTTATTTATTTAATGAGAGTGCGCACAGGGGGATAGAGAGACAGAGAGACAGAGAGACAGAGAGAGAGAGAGAGTGAGAGAGGGAATCTCAAACAGGCTTCATGCCTAATTCATGCCTAGCACAGATCCTAATGCACGTTCTGACCCCATGAGCTCATGATTTCTGGATCATGACCTGAGCCAAGATCAAGAGTCAGATGTCTAACCACCTGAGCCACCCAGGTGACCCTAATTTATATGTTAAACAAATCACTCTGACTACTGTCTGGGGAGCAGGATGGAGTGGGAAGCAAGCATACAAGCAACAACAACAACACAATAAGGAGGTTACCATAGTAATCTTGAAATAACTGTAGCTTGAATAAGGATGCAAGAAGGGCACATAGTGAGAAAATTATGATCATGTGTATATTATAAATGTGGATCAAGTAGGATTGCTTGTGGTTTGAATATAAGGTATGAGAAAAACAGATATAAAAGATGATACCAAGTTTGTTTTTGTTTTTGTTTTTGTTTGTTTGTTTCTTTGGGCTGGACCACAGGTTTGTGGTAGTTTTAAGTTGTCTGTTAGAGATCGTGGGTTTTAGGGGAAACATCAGGACTTGCTTTTTTTAACATTGTGAGTTTGAGATGCTTATCAGACATCCAAGCTGCATTTTTGTGAATGCAGTTAGATATAGGCATCTGGAGTTTAAACTAAGAAGTTTCGTGTGGACTCTAGGCTGGATTACTTAGTATGAGATCACATGAGATCAGCTAGGGAGTGAGAATGGATGAGAGAGAAGACATGCAAGGACTGAGCTCTGGGGTCTCTAACTCTTAAAGTACTGCAAGATGTGGAAAAACTAGAGAAGGAAACTAGACACAGTGGCCACTGAAGGAGTAGGCGAGACGTGAGGAGGGTCTCGAGTCCAGGAAGCCTGGTAAGGAATGTGTTTCAAGGAAGGAGGTATCAAATTGGTCAAGTGGTGATGGCAAGTCAAATAGGATGAGGTCAAATAAATGATCATCAGGGTCACATGGGGGGGTCACTTGGTTAAGTGTCTGACTCTTGGTTTTACCTCAGGTCATGATCTCATGGTTTGTGAGTCCAAGCCCCAGGTGGGGCTCCATGCTGACAGTGTGGAGTCTGCTTACGATTCTCTCTATGCCTCCATCTGTCTCATATCCTCCCCTGCTCACTCTCCCTTTCTTTCAAAATGAATACCTACACTTTAAAAACTAGTAAAATATAAATAATCACTGTGTTTTGCAAAGTGGATGTCATTGACCTGTGATGAGAACCGTTTCCGTAGCACCGGGGAAAAGCCGAATTGGAGTGGATTCAACAGAGAATTGGAGGAGAATGACTGTAGACAGGGAGGAAGGCAATTCTTTCAAGGAGCATTGTGACAAAATGTGGGAGGAAAATGAGGCAGCAGTGGGAAGGGAAGGGAGCAGGGTCAAGAGAGGGCTTTGGTTTTTCTTTCTAAAATTTGAGAAATAAAAACATTTTTGTAATTTCCATATTGCTGATGGAAATGATGATATGGCAGAGTGGGGGAGAACTGCTGACAGAAATGTTCTTAACAGGGCGAGAGTGACTTCAGTCTAGTGTCCAAAAGATAATTGGCCCGGAGAGGAATGAACAGATCCTTCATATTAATGTTGGTGAGAGCAGAGCACAAGGGAATAGGTGTAGATGGAATGGTAGATGCGATAGGTGATTTTGCAAATTCTCTTTTCACTGACCTGGTTTTCTCAGTGCGGTAATAGGCAAAGTTATAAGACCAGAGTGAAGAAGCGTTGGGAACAGTTGGAAGTTTGCGGAGAAGGAAGTTGTGAAATAGAGGTCTAGGGGTGTGAGTAAGTAGCCTTCTGACCTCACTTTGGTCAGTGGCCATCAAGTAACTTTTGTGCTGCTTTTGTCCAATTACATTGGATGTTGCTATGCGTAGGAAGTAGATTGAACTCCCTGCGGTTCCCCACTACTTTACCTTTGCATAGGTAAGTTTGCATCTGCCTGAGAAGCCCTGTCTACCCTAATCACTCATATTTCAAATTTGCCTCAACCATTACTTACTTAATCCCACCAGGCAGAGTGAATTAGTCCCTTCTTGGAACTCTTGTGGTACCATGTGCAGTACCCTGTACTGTAATTTTTGCCATATTGTAATAATTTGCGTCCCTGTCTCCCTAGATAATTTGGCCACTCCTTGAGGGTGTCAATTTGGTCATTGCACTTCCTAGTATACAGTTTGACTTGTGGTTAGCCTTTGTTAATTGCCAATTGAATTGAATTGAATTGAGTTGAATTGAATTGAGTTGAATTGAATCGAATGTATTGAATTGAATGTATTGAATTGAATTGAATTGAATTGAATTGAATTGAATTGAATTGAATTGAATTGAATGAGAGAATTAGCAGAAGGAATTGGCAGGTAGGAAGGGCAGAGCCTAGAAAGAGTGGTGACATTTAGAACAAGACTTGTCTGATCTGTAAGGAGGGGAACTCCTGCTCATGAGAGTGGGAAAGGTAACTGTTTACCCACCGGTAGTGGTGGAGTGAATGGAGCCGAAACCCCAAATGGACTTCTGTAAATTGCGTCAACAATTCTTACTTCTATAGTGTTTGCGTTGAGGACCAAAAGAGTTCATATATGCAGAAGGATTTTGTACATAAAAATGTGCTTCATAATGTAAGATACTCTTTCTCACAACGCTCTGTGCCAAGATTAAAGAAATGTGTTGAGTTTACATATTTTACTAAAAGATAGCATGTATAACAGAGGAAGAGAAGGATGGGTTTAAAAAAATGATTATAGTTATACTCGTCTTGTTGACCTTTCTACTCTTCAAAGTCTCTTTGGAAGATATCATCCTGGTCTCTTTCAGTTACAGATGCCTCTTATTGTCTCTGAGACAATAGCCCTAATATGATCTAATTTGCTAAGCCAGGTGGTGTGGAAGACAGAGAAAACGGCCAGCTCATTCTGCAGGAAGCAGCATATAAGGAGCCCACTGATCTGACAGGCTTGTGTCACAATGCACCAGTGTGGGAATTGCCCAGGCTCAGAAAAGGCCAGTTTTTCACAACATTATACAACTCAAGAGAACTTTCTAACACAGAGGCAATGTTCACAGTTGCACAGAAATCACATGTCTGATTCTTGATGCTGACTAGAAGTCAGCCAGTTATTTTAACACAGGTTATAACTCTTACTGGTTTCACTTCACTTTCCCTTAAGGTTCAGGTTTCTTAAGGGCAGGGACCATGTTCTGGGCTTTATAACCTCTGCCCACACATGTCTACCATGGTATTTCATGGGCGCTCCGTTATCATCTGTTATTCATTGGGTTTTTTAGTAGGTGTCAGGCAGCTTTCATGGTGACCACGTACTGGCAGATCATCAAGAGAGTGGCAATAGTGGAGCTTTCTCTACTATATGAACCACATGTTACTTATCTTAAAATTCCTGGAACATATGTATGATGTCCTGTATGAATGATTGTGAGTTTATGACACTCATATTCTACTCCTTTTCCCCAACAGTTTAAAATACGTTAATGGCAGTTTACCTTCCTTTCATTCCCTAACTTAAAATATTTTACTTCTTTGGCTTTGGACTACCTGCCTACATGCTAAAAGATGCAGCACTAGAAAACATGATTGCATTTTGATGTGTTCTTAGCAGGCTGCCTTAATTGCCAGCTCTGTTGGGTGGGTTGGGTATTACTGTTGCTTCTGGGAGGATCTTCTGAGATACAAGTATATTTCTTGGGCAAAGTAGCATGTTGAGTCCGTCATCATTTGGAGTGAAACTCAGTCTACGTCCAGTAGAGTTAGTCCTATTGGTCACATGAAGGAATGAAAAACAGGCCATATTCGTTTCGATGTCATAACATTCTGGGACGTGTAGTGATGCCCATGAGAAAAAAAAAAAAAAAAGAATCAGACAGGGGACTCCATTTAAGAGACGTCTCAGCAAGCAGAATCAAGATGCCAGAATGAGGAACAAAGATAAATGCTGTCTAGGTTGTAGAGGTTGGAGACATTGCTCCAGCAGAGAGAAAGTTCCTTCAGGGTTAAGGGAGAGGCTGGATAGTGATCTACAGGCCCCTTGTTACCACCTCCAGGCCATGATCTTTCTACTCCCCTGAAGTTCCTGCCTTCACCTCCTTAGTCCATCTATTCAATCCCAGAGCGCCACCCTTTTTTTCATGGACATTTCTGGAATCCCTTCCTACTCTTCTTTCTCCTCATGTTGCTCCTGCCTCTGTTGTGGGCAATTTCAGAATCCTGGTAAAATTGCTCTAGCAATGTAGCTTCAGTGTTCTTTAAATTCTCTGGCTCCCACAACCTTAAGAGTCAGTTTCCTCCAGTAGCTAACTTCCGTGATGGTGCTCTGAGCTCTATGATCATCCAGATGTCTCCTGCTAGAATGTCAAACTTAACGTGCCAATATCTCAGAAGATAACCTCCCCTAACCAGGTGTCTCACTACTTGACTTCACAACTTCTCTTCTTCAGCCTGATAGAGACTTGTGGTCCCTACTTCCTCCCTCTCATTTCCCTGTATATCATCCCTTGTGGCTCCACTTCCCTTCCTAATGCAGTGTATACACCTCAGTATGTCACTTTGTGTTGGAACCTCCTAGTCCTCTGCTGCATCGGCTTAGGTGGCCTTGAAGCTTGGATGAGTCCTCCACTCTGTCAGCCCATCCTCTGTCTCACTCAGCCCAGTGAACTGTTACAGGGACTCACAGTCACTAGGGTCACTCACTATGATTTTATGGTTGCTGATGGCAACCTACCCCCAGAGCTTCTTGCCAATCTTAAGCGGTCTTCTCCCCACAGCAGCTATTCCATACCTCCATCATTTCCCTCAACCTATGTTTTTCACCTTTCCCTGGGAAATGACTCATATTTCATAGATAGAACTTAGATTGTAGACACCTTCAAACTCTCACTCAGACCTCATAATCACACCTTTCAACACAACGTTCAACCCCCACCCCAGTATGAGAGACAAAAATGTTCCTATTCCCACTCTAGATTCATTAATTCATTCGGCAGTCACAGAGAGCCAACTGAGTCCTACGAAGCACTGTGCTATATGCTTGGGACATTAGAGATGAGGAGGTAGACCCAAGGCGCTTACAATCACAAGGAGCTTACAATCATGTAGGGGAGACAGATATTATGGTGTAATGATCCAAAGATGCATGGAGCATTAGGAGAGTGTGAAGGGAAAATCCATGTAACTCAGCCTTCAGGGGAAGGAGATGAAGTGTTGTAAGGGACTTTTCATGTGGTGTGCTATCTTGAACTAATCCTTAAAGAGTGAGTAGGTATTAATTAGGCAAGGTTGGAGTAGGAAGGACACAAGAGGTTCAGGCATTACACAGTAGAGAAAAATCACACTGAATATAGGGAGAGGGTATAAGTAAAAATAGGAAATTGAGTCATTCCGATTCTTGACTGGGTCCTACACTTTGTAAAGTGGTCATCTCACAAAGAACCTCAAACGATCACATTTTCCCACAATTTCCTTCTGCATGTTTTATTCTTTATCCTAGTGTAATTCCTCTCCTTCCCTCACCAGTATGATTCAATTAGTAACTCACTTCTGTGGATACTATGGCAACCACATTTCCTCTATGCCGCACCCTTCTGTATCTTTGCTTGGCATCAGTGGAGACTCATGATGGAGCTCGTATCTCTACTCCCCTTAGAGTGGACTTTGGAACATGCAAAAGTTATTACATCACTGCCTTCCAAGCTGTGGTTCCCCCACACTGCAGCATGATAGAAAACACCTTTCCCATCCACATCCTGCCCCCATCTTTGCATCCTTACTGGTCCTGGGCCAATTGCTCATGCCCTTAGACCCCCGCATGATCAACTATCAGCAAATTCCTTAATATGCCCTATTGTTTCATACCTAGATGTCTTCCCCATCACCATGGGTATGTTTTGATGCAGCATCTTAATTGGTACATATTTTAATGCAGGCTAAAATAACTATGAAATATCTAACCTATTCTCTTTTTTTTTTTTTAATTTCCCAGATAACAAGGGTAATAGATGCTCTTTTTTTTTTTCATTTTTAAAAGTCTTTTATTGAAGTATAGATTACATACAGTGTAATTTTAGTTGCAGGTGTGTAAAATAGCGATTTGACAATTCTATACATTATTCAGTGCTCACCATGGTAAGTGTAATCACCATTTTTCACCATATCATGTTGTTATAATATCAACTATATTTCCTGTGCTGTACTTTTCATCTCTGTAAGTTATGTACTTTATGACAGGAAGTTTGTAACTCTTAGTCGCCTTTCCCTATCTTACACACCCCACCCACTTCTCTTCTTGGAACCACAAGTTTGTTCTCTGTATTGAAGAATCTGTCTGTTTCTTTCTTTGTTTTGTTTTTTAGCTTCTACATAAAAGTGAAATTATATGGTATTTCCTTTTATCGGGATAATCCCACGTAGCATAATACCCTCTAGGTTCACACATGTTGTTGCAAATGGCAACGTTTTATTCCTTTTTTTTACAATGAAATTATATTCCATTCTATGGACACTACATTTCTTTATGTATTCATCTGTTGACAGGCACTGGGGCTGCTTCCATAGCTAGGCTATCATCAATAATGCTTTAATAAACACAGAGGTGCATGCATCTTTTCAAATTGGGGTTTCCCTTTTCTTTGGGTAAATACCCAGTAGTGGAATTATTGGATGATGTAGAATTTCTGATTTAATTTCTTGAGGAACCTGCATTCTGTTCCCTAGAGTGGCTGAACCTATTTACATCCCCACCAAGCGTGCATTGGTGTTGCTTTTTCTCTTACCTTCTCAACAATACTTGTTATTTCTTGCCTTGCTGATACTAGGCATTCTGTCAGGTGTGAATTGGTGTGTCATTGTGGTTTTGATTCAGGTTTCTCTGATTAGTGATGTTGAGCATCTTTAATGTGTCTGCTGATGTAGTAGACACTCTTAATTCATCCCTTTCCCCTTCCCTTTTGATTCTTTCCAGGGTGATGGTGACACTGATGACCTCTGACAGCTTAACTCACCATTTTATCTTCTATCAACAGTCATACATTACTTCAAGTGTCCTGCTTTCCTGCTTCAAGTTACATTGTTTCTAATGCTTTACATGACGTCCCTTTCACGAGTCTTCCTAGGGCACCCCTACTCACCTTGTATTACTACCCACCGTCACTCAAACTCTTAGAAAGTTGCTCTAGTTACTTATCCTGATCCAACACTCTCTTTCTATGCCCCGACTCTAATCTCTACACACACTTCAATTGACACCTCTTACACTTAATTTTTTTCCTAATATTTTTTATTTATTTATTTATTTATTTATTTATTTATTTATTTATTTATTTATTTTTGGAGGAGAGAGAGACAGAGCATCAGTGAGTGAGAGGCAGAGACACAAGGACATGCAGAATCCCAAGCAGCCTCCAGCTCTTAGCTGTCATCACAGAGTGCCACATGGATCTTGAACTCACAAGCTGTGAGATAATGGCCCAAGCTGAAGTCGGCCACTTAAGCAACTGAGCCACCCAGGTGCCCCAACACCTCTTACACTTTCATGTCTCCAACATAGGACTTAATATTTCTGAGGACCGGGACTATCCATTCATTAATTTCTAGCACCTCCTACAGTTTGGGAATAAAGTAGACACTCAATAAAAATTCATGCTTAATTGACAAATAAAGGAAGGAATGGGTCTGAAGACAAAGGGCTCAATAAAGACTTTCGTTCCTATAAATTCAACCCAGAGTAACACTAGAGCATTTGAATTCAACTGGAGGGTCCTTTAGCCAATCATGGGAGAATTTACTATATTCTAAGAGTTGTAAGCTGAGAGACTAAGATTTTTTTGAAGAAATATTAAAGGTAATTTAATTTCCTAAGAGGCCAAGCCTTGAAACCTTAGCTATAAGAACTATAAGATGTAAGAAGATTCTGGATCATGATGAAACTCAAGTGCAGTGAGAGCCATGACAACACGGGGAACACACAGTAAGAACCACAGTAGTCCCAGAAGTGCTGTCCTGTATGAGAAAAGAGGGTTTAGTGACCCTGTATGGAGGGAGAGGATAAAGGGTGGGCAGAGAAGGGAGGGGAGGAAGTTGGGATCCAAATTGCAATATTGAAATATCGGAGGAATGTCATTGTCAAATTCATAAACTTCCCTATACGTATCCTAAGGAAAACTTTTTTTTCTTTAACGAGCTTTTTAAAGGTAATATACACATGGTAAAAATTCATATAGTAGCAAAAAAATGTTATTCAATGAAAGTAAATCTATGTCTTCTCTAGGCCTCCATTATCCTTCCCCAGAAGAAGACCACTTTTAACAGTTTGTAGGGTTTTTTTTTCCAGAATTTCAAAGTGTATAATATGCATATTATGGTATATGCACACCTCACATGAAAAAAAAATATATATATAGCTGGTACCAAGATATTATCTACAGCTCTCCCTTTTATAGATACATGATTTTTGTGATTGTTAAAAGGTATGACATGACATTTGCCCTCTTAAAAATTAAAGTGTCTGGTCCAATGGGACATTATTTTTTAAATATACTTCATTGTATTCCTACCCTGGCTGCATTGGAGGTATTTAATCTGTCCCCCGTTTATGTGTATTAAATTTGTTTCTAGTCTACGACTATAGACTATATATGCTGCAGTGAAAGGCCTTGTACATATGTTTGCCTGCCAGAGTCCAGCAGAGTGTGGGTGGTGCCTCTAAAATCTTACCGGGAAAGAGTTTAATGGAGGAACTGTGAACACAGGTGCTGGCGAGATAAACGGGCTCAAAACTAAGTGGTCGAGTTCTTGGGGACTAGCAAGAGAAGACTTCACCTCTCCCAGGCACCAAGGGACAATGAAAGGACAAGTGTTACTAGAAGCCAATGAGCCCACAGCTGGGAGAGAAGCCACCTAACAGGAGATGTGGCCATAGACTGAGGAATAAGCCACTGCCAAAATTCCAGAGTTCACAGTACATAAAATGACTGCTTTTCTCTTGCTCTCTGGCTACCTATTAGTATACCTGCCAACTATGGATGGAAGCCAGAGGACAAGAAAGCCTAAACGATGCAGTCCATGGAGGTCAGCTTACTGGCAGGCATAGGATGATCAAAAATATATCTGCAAGGATGAATGGAGGATTAGCAGTCCCTGGCTTAATACTGTTTGACTTATAGTTATTGGACTTCACAAGGGTGTGAAAATGATAGCATTGTTTACAAATTGTACTTTGAAGACCACCTGGCTGGCTCAGTGGTGTAAGCATCTGACTTTAGTTCATGTCAAGATCTCACGGTTCATGAGTTCAAGCCTGCCTCAGGCTATGCTGACAACTTGCATCCTGAGGCTGACATGAGATTCTGTGTCTCTCTCTGTCTCTCTGCCCCTCCCCTGCTCGCACTCTTTCTGTCTCTCTATGTCTCCAAAACTTGAATAAACATTAAACGGTTTAAAAGATAAGTTGTACTTCAAATTTAAATTTTTGACCTCTCCCAGTGCTAATGAGAGGCAATACGACCCTCTCCTGTGATGCCTGGCAGAGCAGCCAGCCACAGCTCCCAGTCCACCACATGATCATGGTGGTGAACAATCTATATGCTTACAGCCATTCTGTACTCACACAACCGTTGTGTTTATGCTTTCAACACAGTATTCACTGAAATACATGAGACAGTTAAACTTAATGTAGCATAGGCTGCGTGTTAGATGATGTCTCATAGTTTCAGCTAATGCAACTATTCTGAACACACATAATAGAGGCTAGACTAAACTATGATATTGAGCACATTACGTGTGTTAAATGCATTTTTGACTTAGCATAATTTCAACTCACAATGGTTTTATCTAGAGGTGACTCCATCCCAAATCAAGGATGATTTGTAATGTAAAAATCTTGGGAAATTTCCTAGAACTGGAATTGTGGCATCAGTAGGACAGAAAGAACCTCTTCCACATCCATTCCTCCACCTCCTTCCTTTGCTGGTTATTACCAGCGCTTAGCTGTGCCTACGGGCACTCAGAATTAGGACTACATACCCCCGCTTCCCTTGCAGCCAAAGCAATATAAGAGGAAGTGTCATGTGGCAGCTTTTCTGAGAAAGTTGAGACAGCTGTGTGCCTGGTGACCTTTATTTTTTCTTTGATGTCATTCACATGCTGCCTTGGATCCTGAACTCTAGGGCCAAACCATTTGGATGGAAAGTGAACTGAGATTCTTCCAGCAAGAGCTGGTAGGAACTAGATTTCTTTGCACTTCATAGAATATAGCTGCCCAATCAGACTTGAGCTGTATACCTCCAAATTTCACTTATTTGGGAGAGAAATCCACTTGTACCCTATTGAAATCATAGTTCTTCCTTGTTCTGTGTTGTAGGGAAAAACCTAACCCTCATGAAGGTATACAGATAACAGGTATAAATAGTTTGAATTTGTATGGGTTTTGTCAAGTTTGGTATTTTGAACTGAATTTTTAATACTGACTTTGAATTCAGCTACTCCATTCACAACACATGACTTAATCTTCTTGTGCCTCTGATTTCTCAGAGGGGTAGTAATATAAAGCACTCCATTTGGTTGTTATGAGGAATAATTAAATTAAAATATGTGAAAGAGGTCAGTGTCTGTCCAACATGCCAAACACTCAATGAATGTTATTACTGTTATTTTTACCATTATCATGTTTAACTGTCTTCCAAACAAGAGGTACCAGTTAGCCAATTACATTTCTGAAATGCCTTTTTCCTCTTCCCTTATCTATAGTGTGCATTACCAAAGTTTTTGTCCAATAGATGACTAGTAGTATTTCATTTTTATTTGCAGTTGCTTTCTAAAATTGTGGTTATACATCTTGACATTTTTTAAAAGTCATTTATGCTTGTTTTCTGGTGAACTTCCTTTTTCTTTCCTCTATTCCTTCTATTGGATTTTTGTTTTGTTTTACAGTGTGGCTTTTAAAAAAAGCAATACAAGCATTATGGGAATTTGTCTTCTGGGTTTCTATTGGTGGTGCAAATATTTCCACTAATTTTCATTTGCCTTTCTTTTCTTTTTTTGTTCTTTTTTTAAAATTTAATGTTTATTTATTTTTTGAGAGAGAGAGAGAGTGCGAGCAGGGAAGGAGAAGAGAGAGAGAGGGAGACACAGAATCTGAAACAGCCTCCAGACTCTGAGCTGTCAGCAAAGAGCTAGATGCTGGGCTCAAACCCACAAACCATGAGATCATGACCTGAGTCGAATTTGGACGCTTAGCCTACCAAGCCACCCAGACAGCTGAGTTTATTTTTTCTTTTTCCTTTTTTTTTTTTGGCTTTATTTTTTCTTTACAAAATTTAAAAATATATATATATTCAATATAATAAACATGATCCTTCTCTACTATCGTTACCTCTGAGCTTAATATCCACCCGTATTTTAGAAAGATCATTGTCATTCTGTATTATAAGAATAATTCCCCCATGTTTTTTCCTAAGACTTCATAGATTGACTTACATAAAAAATATCTTCTCCAATTGTAATAAAACTGGGGGAGGCAGTGAGATGAGATTTAAAGTGATTCTGCAGATGACTGTGTTGGAGCGTTGGCAAAAATGAACGCTTTGACACATAAATCCTACCTAAGAAAGTTATAGTTTCCTTTGATCCACATAATAGATACTTCTTAAACAAAGCATGTGGGAAGCCATCCTCCTTGCAGGTATGGGGTTAAGCCTGCCTCCTGGGCTTTTTTTTTTTTTTTTTTTTTTTTACTCTTGGGGGGAAACGCATCGGTTGTTTATAATGGAAATATGTATTTCCAGGTTAAGGTGCTGCCAGGTACAGCCTAACTAATTTACAGTTTGTAAGACTGCCTCTCACACATCGCTTCCTGGTAGTAGGCAAAATTTCTTTCTCTGCAACCAGGACCATACTGTCACTTGTTCACAGGTTAAGTAATGATGCCAAGACAGTTTTATGCCTATGTTACCAATGGCCCATCTGTGGACAAGTGCAGGCAGATACTGCCTACCTTTTAAGGCCAAAGAGGGATTGAGCCCAGGGCCTTCCACTGGGCCCACCATTGTTTCTGCTCTCTCTGGTGTTTGTCAGTTGTGATCATCACGGTTGAGAACACACGCTCTAGAGTAAAACTATCTGACTATGTACTTCCATCTTGAGCTATAGGGAAACAAATAAAGTCCCCTTACCTTTTTTGTTCTTTGCTTTCTCTTTTGTGAATCGGGCATTATCACAGTGTGGAATTTAAATAAGTAAATAAATAAATACGTAAGTGCTTAAAATTTCTTAGCAACAAACGCTCAGTAAATATTAAGAAGGCTTATCCCAATAGAGAATAGGAAAATAACTTTCTTGTTTTCTCCTAGGATTTTATAGATGCATTTTTATAAGAAAACATATAACATTGGTAACAATATTATAACATATAATAATATGACATTATACAAATTAAGACATGTATAAGAAAAGTACTGAAACTTCATGACTAGTATCATTGTTACTATTATTCGAACAATGCATTTGCTTTGAAAGGTTCACTTAGTTATATACTAAATTTGCATATGCTTTGAACCTAGTTCTGGATTCTCTATGACGATTCATTTATTGAGCTTAGCCACATTTGCTTTATAACATAATTTATCATCTGGTAGAACTCACCTAATTCATATGCTTCATTTTCAGAAAATGTTTTCTGGATCAGCTTGAATTTTGATATTTATACAAAAACCTTAGAACCAGCTGATCTGATTTAAAAAATCCATATTTTATTGGGCTTGCAACAAATTTACATAGTAATTTAGAGATGGTTGGCATTCTTACAATAATAACTTTTCTTATTCCAACACAAGGAATGTTTACATTTAAGCTTTTTTTTATTTTATTATTTAAAAAAAATTTTTTTAATTTTTTTTAACGTATTTATTTTTGAGACAGAGAGAGACAGAGCATGAATGGGGGAGGTGAAGAGAGAGAGGGAGACACAGAATCGGAAGCAGGCTCCAGGCTCTGAGCCATCAGCCCAGAGCCCTACGCAGGGCTTGAACTCACGGACCGCGAGATCGTGACCTGAGCTGAAATCGGACGCTTAACCGACTGAGCCACCCAGACGCCCCAAGCTTTTTTTTAAAATATCTCTCAGAAGAGTTTAAAGATTTCTGAAAAGCTTCTTTATATATTTCTTTCATGTTTCTTGTTAAGTTCCCTCCTTCCCTGCTTCCCTCCTCCCTGCTTCCCTCCTTCCCTCCTTCCCCCCCTCCCTCCCTCCCTCCCTCCCTCCCTCCCTCCCTCCCTCCCTCCCTCCTTCCTTCCTTCCTTCCTTCCTTCCTTCCTTCCTTCCTTCCTTCCTTCCTTCCTTCCTTCCTTCCTTCCTTCCTTCCTTCCCCCCTTCCACCTCCTTCTCCTTTTTCTTCTGTTATGGCAAATGGTGCCAATTCTCTGACTATATTTCTAATTATTTCTTGTTTGTATGGGAGAATGCTAAATTGTTACCTTCTGACATGGATCATGTAATTTCATCAGGAAGACTCATGAAAAATCTGATCTCCCTTCCTTCATCACAGTTATGTATAATTGACATTTGTTGGAAGGAGATAAACAGAGTCAAGAGAATTTCAGTCTTAGAAGAGAAGCCCCTGAGGTGAGGGTAGCCTGAGAGAGCAATTGGCGAGGAAACAAATGTGACCCAGAGAGGAGCTCACTGAAAAATGTGATTGGGATAACCCCCAAAAAGCAGGGTGATTAGGAATAGCACCAATCAGTAATTGTCAGATATGATCAAAGCTGTACAAGGGCCCCTTTAAAGTGTTAGATGTTTTCCTTAAATACAAAAACTTTTGTATTTAACCAAGAAATTATAAAGTTACCTAAGATAAAATCAGTAAAATTAAAGCATTTTTCTTTTAAACAGAAAATTCAAGGAAACCAAATTATTAAAGTAAAACATGGTAACATTATAGAGCTTTTGGTTATGAAAAAATCCTATGTACATATGCCAATAAAATAGACAATGAATGTTTTGGAGGCAATGTAAATGACTACAACTGTTTTAAGAAAAGGCAGCAAGAGAATGGAAGCGATGCGAGTCATTTCTTTGAAAAACTAGCATAACCCCATACCTCTAACACTGGAGCAAATGCGTAAGACTTGGGGACCAGCTAGCCTGGCTGAGATGTTTCTTGTCAACACTTACTTAGTTCTTACTCACACCAGGGGAGGTTCTGAACATTTCACAAGTAATTCATGTCATTGTCCTAAGGGCCCTAGGAAGGAGGGGTTACTATTAACCTCCTTTTACACATCAGCAAATTGAAGAAGTTCAGAGGTTAAGGAACTTGTCTGCTCCCAAGGTCAACACAGGTGGCATGTGATGGAACTGAGAGGTGGCATGAAATAGTGTCCTCTAGTGCCAACGTACCCAAGTTTACATCCTGTCTCAGCAGTACTAGGTGTATGATCATCGGCACAGTTGTTTTTTTTTTTAATGCTTTTGTGCTTTAGTTCTCAGATATGTAAGACCAAGAGATGAATATAATAATCATATAAAGAGTTTAGAACAATATCTGAAACATAGCAAACACCCCTTATATAGAATCCTATTATTACTGCTATTATTATTAAAACAGGACAGGACAGAGAATACCTAAAAAGACATAATAACACATATGCAAACAAATGAATTTCCTGATACCTAAAATATCAGAAAATCCAGTAATTTATTTAGGTGCTCTAAAGTTTTTTTTTTCTTTTTCTTATAAATTGAATTTATTTTTAAATATTTTATGGTTTTTAAACAATATCTTATTTATTTTTGAGAGAATGCAAGCAGGGTCAGAGAGAGAGGAATAGCATATCTGAAGTGGGCGTGATGCCTACACCAGTGACCCAATGTAGGGCTTGAACCCACGAACTGCGAGATCATGACCTGAGCCAAAGTTGGATGGTCAACCAACTGAGCCACCTAGAAGCCCCTATTTTTTTTCACATATAGTGTTATATTACTTTCAGATGTACAATATACTGATTCAGCAATCCCGTACAATACCCAGTACTCATGGCAACAAGTACACTCCTTAATCCCCATCACATATTTCACTCACTACAACTGCACCCCCCCAAAACACTGGTAACCATCAGTTTGTTATCTATAATTAAGTGTATGTTTCTTGATTTGTCTATTACTCTTTTTCCCCAACTTTTGATCATTTGTTTAGTTTCTTAAATTTCACCTATGAATGAAATCATATGGTATCTGTCTTTCTCTGACTGACTTCTTTTGCCTAGCATTATACTCTCTAGCTCCATTCATGCTGTTGCAGATGGCAAGATTTCATTATTTTACATGGCTGAGTGCTATTCCACTGTGTGTGGGTATTATACATAATATACCACATCATATAATTATGTGTGTATAATACCACATTATAATTCCACATCATATATACATACTAAATCTTTATCTATTCATCATTTGATAGACACGTGGCTGTTCCTTATCTTTGCTATTTTAGATAATGCTGCCAAAATTATCAGGGTTCTTGTATCTCTTTGAATTATCGTTTCTGTATTCTTTGGCTAAATACACAGTAGTGTGATTGCTGCAGTTGTATTTTTCACGTTCTGAGGAACATACTATGTTTTCCACAGTGACTGCACCAGTTTGCATTCCTATCAACAGTGCAAAAGTTCTTCTTCCATATCCTCATCAACACCTGTTGTTCATTGTGTTGCTGAGTTTAGCTATTCCAACAAGAGTGAGGTGGTATCTCATTGTCCTTTTGACTTGCAATTTCCTGATGGTAAGTGATGATAAACATCTTTTCATGTGTCTGTTGGCCATCTGGATGTCTTCATGGAGGAGTGTCTGTTAAGGTCTTCTGCCCATTATTTAATTGGATAATTTCGTTTTTCAGTATTGAGTTTTGTAAGTTCTTTATATAGTAGATACTAATCCATTACTGGATATGTCATTTGCAAATATCTTCTCCCGTTCTGTAGGTTGCCGTTCATTTTTGTGTATTTTTTCCTTAGGTGTGCAGAAGCTTTTTATTTGGATGCAATCCCAATAGTTTATTTTTGTTTTTGTTTCCCTTGTCTCAGGAGATATACCTAGAAAACGTTTCTTTGGCTAATGTCAAACAATTACTGCCTGTGTTCTCTTCTAGGATTTTTATGGTATCAGGTTCAGCATTTATAACTCTAATCCATTTTGGATTTATTTTCATGTGTTTTGTAAGAAAGTGGTCCAGTTTCGTTCTTTTCCATATTTCTGTCCAGGTTTCCAACACCATTTGCTGAAGAGAATACATTTTTCGCATTTTATATGCTTTCTTGCTCTGTCAAAGATTAATAGACCAGATAGTTGTGGGTTTATTTCTAGGTATTCTATTCTGTTCCATTGGTCTACGTTCCAATTTGTGCCAGTACCATGCAGTTTTGATAACTATAGCTTTGTAGTATAACTTGATATCTGGAGTTTGTGATGCTTCCAGTGTTTGTTTGTCTGTCTGTCTCTCTGTCTGTCTGTTTAAGATTTCTTTGCTCTTCAGGTTCTTTGGTGGTCCCATATAAAGTTTAGGGCTGCTTGTTCTAGTTCTGTGAGAAATACCGTTGGTGTTTTCATTGGGGTTACATTAAATATGTAGATCGCTTTGGTAACATAGACATTTTAACATTATTTGCCCTTTAAATCCATGAGCATGGAATTATCCATTTCTTTGTGTTGACTTCAGCTTCTTTCAACCTTATTTAATAGGTTTCAGAGTATGGGTTATTCACCTCTTTGTATAAGTTTACCCCTAGATATCTTATTTTTTTGGTCCAATTATAAATGGGATTGTTTTCTTAATTTGTCTTTCTGCGGCTTCATTATTAGTGTATAGAAATGCAACAGATTTCTTTATGTTGATTGTATCCTATGACTTTACTGAATTCGTTCTTCAGTTCTCACAGTTTTGTCCGTGGAATCTTTCAGGTTTTCTACAGTAGAGTATCATGTGCTCTATGAATCGAGAACATTTTTCTTCTTCTTTATTGATTCCATCGCCTTTTACTTCTTTTTAGTGTCTAATTGCTGTGGCTAGGAGTTCTAGTACTGTGCTGAATAAAAAAGTGGTGGGAGTGGATATCCTTGTCTTGTTCCTAAGCTTATGGGAAAAGCTTTCAGGTTTTCCCCATTAAAAGAGGTTTTAGCTATGAGTTTTTCATAGATGGCCTTTATTATGTTGAGGTATTTTTCCTCTAAACCTAATTTGCAGAGGGTGTTTATCATGAATGGATGTTATACTTCTTCAAATTCTTTTCCTGCAGCTATTGAAATGATAATGTGGTTCTTCTCCTTTATCTTATTGGTGCACTGTAACATGTTAATTGATGTATATAGGATTTTTTCATAACAAAAAGCTCTATAATGTTACCATGTTTTACTTTAATAATTTGGTTTCCTTGAATTTTCTGTTTAAAAGTAAAATGCTTTAATTTTACTGATTTTATCTTGGGTAACTTTTTAATTTCTTGGTTAAATACAAAAGTTTTTGTATTTAAGGAAAACATCTAACACTTTAAAGTGGCTCTTGTACAGCTTTGATCATATCTGACAATGACTGATTGGTGCTATTCCTAATCAACCTGCTTTTGGGGGGGTATCCCAATCACATTGTTCAGTGAGCTCCTCTCTGGATCACATTTGTTTCCTCTCCAATTGCTCTCTCAGGCTACCCTCACCCTAGGGGCTTCTCTTCTAAGACTGAAATTCTTTTGACTCTGTTTATCTCCTTCCAACAAATGTCAATTATACATAACTGCGATGAAGGAAGGGAGATCAGATTTTTCATGAGTCTTCCTGATGAAGTTACATGATCCAGGCTCACAAGGTAAACAATTTAGCATTCTCCCATACGAACAAGAAATAATTAGAGGGGCGCCTGGGTGGCGCAGTCGGTTACGCGTCAGACTTCAGCCAGGTCACGATCTCGCGGTCCGTGAGTTCGAGCCCCGCGTCAGGCTCTGGGCTGATGGCTCGGAGCCTGGAGCCTGTTTCAGATTCTGTGTCTCCCTCTCTCTCTGCCCCTCCCCCGTTCATGCTCTGTCTCTCTCTGTCCCAAAAATAAATAAAAAAAAAATGTTGAAAAAAAAAAAATTAAAAAAAAAAAAAAAAAAAGAAATAATTAGAAATATAGTCAGAGAATTGGCACCATTTGCCATAACAGAAGAAAAAGGAGAAGGAGGTGGAAGGGGGGAAGGAAGGAAGGAAGGAAGGAAGGAAGGAAGGAAGGAAGGAAGGAAAGAAGGAAAGAGGGAGGGAAGGAAGGAAGGAGGGAACTTAACAAGAAACATGAAAGAAATATATAAATAAGCCTTTCAGAAAACTTTAAACTCTTCTGAGAGATATTTTTAAAAAAGCTTGGGGCACCTGGGTGGCTCAGTCGGTTAAGCGTCCGACTTCAGCTCAGGTCACGATCTCGCGGTCCGTGAGTTCAAGCCCTGCGTAGGGCTCTGGGCTGATGGCTCAGAGCCTGGAGCCTGCTTCCGATTCTGTGTCTCCCTCTCTCTCTGCCCCTCCCCCATTCATGCTCTGTCTCTCTCTGTCTCAAAAAATAAATAAACGTTAAAAAAACTTTTTTTAAATAAAAAAAAAATAAAAACAGCTTAAATATAAACATCCCTTGTGTTGGAATAGGAAAAGTTATTATTGTAAGAATGCCAACCATCTCTAAATTACTATGTAAATTTGTTGCAAGCCCAATAAAATATGGATTTTTTAAATCAGATCAGCTGGTTCTAAGGTTTTTGTATAAATATCAAAATTCAAGCTGATCCAGAAAACATTTTCTGAAAATGAAGCATATGAATTAGGTGAGTTCTACCAGATGATAAATTATGTTATAAAGCAAATGTGGCTAAGCTCAATAAATGAATCGTCATAGAGAATCCAGAACTAGGTTCAAAGCATATGCAAATTTAGTATATAACTAAGTGAACCTTTCAAAGCAAATGCATTGTTCGAATAATAGTAACAATGATACTAGTCATGAAGTTTCAGTACTTTTCTTATACATGTCTTAATTTGTATAATGTCATATTATTATATGTTATAATATTGTTACCAATGTTATATGTTTTCTTATAAAAATGCATCTATAAAATCCTAGGAGAAAACAAGAAAGTTATTTTTCTATTCTCTATTGGGATAAGCCTTCTTAATATTTACTGAGCGTTTGTTGCTAAGAAATTTTAAGCACTTACGTATTTATTTATTTACTTATTTAATTTCCACACTGTGATAATGCCCGTTTCACAAAAGAGAAAGCAAAGAACAAAAAGGGTAAGGGGACCTTATTTGTTTCCCTATAGCTCAAGATGGAAGTACATAGTCAGATAGTTTTACTCTAGAGCGTGTGTTCTCAACCGTGATGATCACAACTGACAAACACCAGAGAGAGCAGAAACAATGGTGGAGCCCAGTGGAAGGCCCTGGGCTCAATCCCTCTTTGGCCTTAAAAGGTAGGCAGTATCTGCCTGCACTTGTCCACAGATGGGCCATTGGTAGCATAGGCATAAAACTGTCTTGGCATCATTACTTAACCTGTGAACAAGTGACAGTATGGTCCTGGTTGCAGAGAAAGAAATTTTACCTACTACCAGGAAGTGATGTGTGAGAGGCAGTCTTACAAACTGTAAATTAGTTAGGCTGTACCTGGCAGCACCTTAACCTGGAAATACAAAATTCCACTATAAACAACCGATGCGTTTCCCCCCAAGAGTAAAAAAAAAAAAAAAAAAAAAAAAAAGAAAAGGAAAAAAAAAAAAAAGCCCAGGAGGCAAGCTTACCCCATACCTGCAAGGAGGATGGCTTCCCACATGCTTTGTTTAAGAAGTATCTATTATGTGGATCAAAGGAAACTATAACTTTTTTAGGTAAGATTTATGTGTCAAAGCGTTCATTTTTGCCAACGCTCCAACACAGTCATCTGCAGAATCACTTTAAATCTCATCTCACTGCCTCCCCCAGTTTTATTACAAATGGAGAAGATATTTTTTTTATGTAAGTCAATCTATGAAGTCCTAGGAGAAAACATGGGTGAATTATTCTTATAATACAGAATGACAATGATCTTTCTAAAATACGGGTGGATATTAAGCTCAGAGGTAATGATAGTAGAGAAGGATCATTTTTATTATATTGAATATATATATTTTTTTATTTTTGTAAAGAAAAAATAAAGCCAAAAAAAAAAAAAAAAGGAAAAAGAAAAAATAAAGTGAGGTGCCTGGGTGGCTTGGTAGGTTAAGCATCCAAATTCGACTCAGGTCACGATCTCATGGTTTGTGGGTTTGAGCCCAGCATCTAGCTCTTTGCTGACAGCTCAGAGTCTGGAGGCTGTTTCAGAGTCTGTGTCTCCCTCTCTCTCTTCTCCTTCCTTGCTCGCACTGTCTCTCTCTCAAAAAATAAATAAACATTAAATTTAAAAAAAAGAACAAAAAAAGAAAAGAAAGGCAAATGAAAATTAGTGGAAATATTTGCACCACCAATAGAAACACAGACGACAAATTCCCATAATGCTTGTATTGCTTTTTTTAAAAGCCACACTGTAAAACAAAACAAAAATCCAATAGAAGGAATAGAGGAAAGAAAAAGGAAGTTCACCAGAAAACAAGCATAAATGACTTTTAAAAAATGTCAAGATGTATAACCACAATTTTAGAAAGCAACTGCAAATAAAAATGAAATACTACTAGTCATCTATTGGACAAAAACTTTGGTAATGCACACTATAGATAAGGGAAGAGGAAAAAGGCATTTCAGAAATGTAATTGGCTAACTGGTACCTCTTGTTTGGAAGACAGTTAAACATGATAATGGTAAAAATAACAGTAATAACATTCATTGAGTGTTTGGCATGTTGGACAGACACTGACCTCTTTCACATATTTTAATTTAATTATTCCTCATAACAACCAAATGGAGTGCTTTATATTACTACCCCTCTGAGAAATCAGAGGCACAAGAAGATTAAGTCATGTGTTGTGAATGGAGTAGCTGAATTCAAAGTCAGTATTAAAAATTCAGTTCAAAATACCAAACTTGACAAAACCCATACAAATTCAAACTATTTATACCTGTTATCTGTATACCTTCATGAGGGTTAGGTTTTTCCCTACAACACAGAACAAGGAAGAACTATGATTTCAATAGGGTACAAGTGGATTTCTCTCCCAAATAAGTGAAATTTGGAGGTATACAGCTCAAGTCTGATTGGGCAGCTATATTCTATGAAGTGCAAAGAAATCTAGTTCCTACCAGCTCTTGCTGGAAGAATCTCAGTTCACTTTCCATCCAAATGGTTTGGCCCTAGAGTTCAGGATCCAAGGCAGCATGTGAATGACATCAAAGAAAAAATAAAGGTCACCAGGCACACAGCTGTCTCAACTTTCTCAGAAAAGCTGCCACATGACACTTCCTCTTATATTGCTTTGGCTGCAAGGGAAGCGGGGGTATGTAGTCCTAATTCTGAGTGCCCGTAGGCACAGCTAAGCGCTGGTAATAACCAGCAAAGGAAGGAGGTGGAGGAATGGATGTGGAAGAGGTTCTTTCTGTCCTACTGATGCCACAATTCCAGTTCTAGGAAATTTCCCAAGATTTTTACATTACAAATCATCCTTGATTTGGGATGGAGTCACCTCTAGATAAAACCATTGTGAGTTGAAATTATGCTAAGTCAAAAATGCATTTAACACACGTAATGTGCTCAATATCATAGTTTAGTCTAGCCTCTATTATGTGTGTTCAGAATAGTTGCATTAGCTGAAACTATGAGACATCACCTAACACGCAGCCTATGCTACATTAAAGTTTAACTGTCTCATGTATTTCAGTGAATACTGTGTTGAAAGCATAAACACAACGGTTGTGTGAGTACAGAATGGCTGTAAGCATATAGATTGTTCACCACCATGATCATGTGGTGGACTGGGAGCTGTGGCTGGCTGCTCTGCCAGGCATCACAGGAGAGGGTCGTATCGCCTCTCATTAGCACTGGGAGAGGTCAAAAATTTAAATTTGAAGTACAACTTATCTTTTAAACCGTTTAATGTTTATTCAAGTTTTGGAGACATAGAGAGACAGAAAGAGTGCGAGCAGGGGAGGGGCAGAGAGACAGAGAGAGACACAGAATATCATGTCAGCCCCAGGATGCAAGTTGTCAGCATAGCCTGAGGCAGGCTTGAACTCATGAACCGTGAGATCTTGACATGAACTAAAGTCAGATGCTTACACCACTGAGCCAGCCAGGTGGTCTTCAAAGTACAATTTGTAAACAATGCTATCATTTTCACACCCTTGTGAAGTCCAATAACTATAAGTCAAACAGTATTAAGCCAGGGACTGCTAATCCTCCATTCATCCTTGCAGATATATTTTTGATCATCCTATGCCTGCCAGTAAGCTGACCTCCATGGACTGCATCGTTTAGGCTTTCTTGTCCTCTGGCTTCCATCCATAGTTGGCAGGTATACTAATAGGTAGCCAGAGAGCAAGAGAAAAGCAGTCATTTTATGTACTGTGAACTCTGGAATTTTGGCAGTGGCTTATTCCTCAGTCTATGGCCACATCTCCTGTTAGGTGGCTTCTCTCCCAGCTGTGGGCTCATTGGCTTCTAGTAACACTTGTCCTTTCCTTGTCCCTTGGTGCCTGGGAGAGGTGAAGTTCTTCTCTTGCTAGTCCCCAAGAACTCGACCACTTAGTTTTGAGCCCGTTTATCTCACCAGCAACTGTGTTCACAGTTCCTCCATTAAACTCTTTCCCAGTAAGATTTTAGAGGCACCACCCACACTCTGCTGGACTCTGGCAGGCAAACATATGTACAAGGCCTTTCACTGCAGCATATATAGTCTATAGTCGTAGACTAGAAACAAATTAAATACACATAAACGGGGGACGGATTAAATACCTCCAATGCAGCCAGGGTAGGAATACCATGAAGTATATTTAAAAAGTAATGTCCCATTCGACCAGACACTTTAATTTTTAAGAGGGCAAATGTCATGTCATACCTTTTAACAATCACGAAAATCATGTATCTATAAAATGGAGAGCTATAGATAATATCTTGGTACCAGCTATATATATATATTTTTTTCATGTGAGGTGTGCATATACCATAATATGCATATTATACACTTTGAGATTCTGGAAAAAAAAAAACCCTACAAACTGTTAAAGGTGGTCTTCTTCTGGGGAAGGATAATGGAGGCCTAGAGAAGACATAGATTTACTTTCATTGAATAACTTTTTTTGCTACTATATGAATTTTTACCATGTGTATATTACCTTTAAAAAGCTCGTTAAAGAAAAAAAAGTTTTCCTTAGGATACGTATAGGGAAGTTTATGAATATGACAATGACATTCCTCTGATATTTCAATATTGCAATTTGGATCCCAACTTCCTCCCCTCTCTACTCTGCCCACCCTTTATCCCCTCCCACCATACAGGGTCACTAAACCCTCTTTTCTCATACAGGACAGCACTTCCTGGGACTACTGTGGTTCTTACTGTGTGTTCCCCGTTATGTCACGGCTCTCACTGCACTTGAGTTTCACCATGATCCAGAATCTTCTTACATCTTATAGTTCTTATAGCTAAGGTTTCAAGGCTTGGCCTCTTAGGAAATTAAATTACCTTTAATATTTCTTCAAAAAAATCTTAGTCTCTCAGCTTACAACTCTTAGAATATGGTAAATTCTCCCGTGTTGGCTAAAGGACCCTCCAGTTGAATTCAAATGCTCTAGTGTTACACTGGGTTGAATTCCTAGGAACAAAAGTCTTTATTGAGCCCTTTGTCTTCAGACCCATTCCTTCCTTATTTGTCAATTGAGCATCAATTTATTCAGTGTCTACTTTATTCCCAAACTGTAGGAGGTGCTAGAAATTAATGAATGGATAGTCCCGGTCCTCAGAAATATTAAGTCCTATGTTGGAGACATGAAAGTGTAAGAGGTGTTGGGGCACCTGGGTGGTTCAGTTGCTTAAGTGGCCGACTTCAGCTTGGGCCATTATCTCACAGCTTGTGAGTTCAAGATCCATGTGGCACTCTGTGCTGACAGCTCAGAGCTGGAGGCTGCTTGGGATTCTGCATGTCCTTGTCTCTCTGCCTCTCACGCACTGATGCTCTGTCTCTCTCTCCTCCAAAAATAAATAAATAAATAAATAAATAAATAAATAAATAAATAAATAAAAACTTTAGGAAAAAAATTAAGTGTAAGAGGCGTCAATTGAAGTGTGTGTAGAGATTAGAGTCGGGGCATAGAAAGAGAGTATTGGATCAGGATAAGTAACTAGAGCAACTTTCTAAGAGTTTGAGTGACGGTGGGTAGTAATACAAGGTGAGTAGGGGTGCCCTAGGAAGACTCGTGAAAGGGACGTCATGTAAAGCATTAGAAACAATGTAACTTGAAGCAGGAAAGCAGGACACTTGAAGTAATGTATGACTGTTGATAGAAGATAAAATGGTGAGTTAAGCTGTCAGAGGTCATCAGTGTCACCATCACCCTGGAAAGAATCAAAAGGGAAGGGGAAAGGGATGAATTAAGAGTGTCTACTACATCAGCAGACACATTAAAGATGCTCAACATCACTAATCAGAGAAACCTGAATCAAAACCACAATGACACACCAATTCACACCTGACAGAATGCCTAGTATCAGCAAGGCAAGAAATAACAAGTATTGTTGAGAAGGTAAGAGAAAAAGCAACACCAATGCACGCTTGGTGGGGATGTAAATAGGTTCAGCCACTCTAGGGAACAGAATGCAGGTTCCTCAAGAAATTAAATCAGAAATTCTACATCATCCAATAATTCCACTACTGGGTATTTACCCAAAGAAAAGGGAAACCCCAATTTGAAAAGATGCATGCACCTCTGTGTTTATTAAAGCATTATTGATGATAGCCTAGCTATGGAAGCAGCCCCAGTGCCTGTCAACAGATGAATACATAAAGAAATGTAGTGTCCATAGAATGGAATATAATTTCATTGTAAAAAAAAGGAATAAAACGTTGCCATTTGCAACAACATGTGTGAACCTAGAGGGTATTATGCTACGTGGGATTATCCCGATAAAAGGAAATACCATATAATTTCACTTTTATGTAGAAGCTAAAAAACAAAACAAAGAAAGAAACAGACAGATTCTTCAATACAGAGAACAAACTTGTGGTTCCAAGAAGAGAAGTGGGTGGGGTGTGTAAGATAGGGAAAGGCGACTAAGAGTTACAAACTTCCTGTCATAAAGTACATAACTTACAGAGATGAAAAGTACAGCACAGGAAATATAGTTGATATTATAACAACATGATATGGTGAAAAATGGTGATTACACTTACCATGGTGAGCACTGAATAATGTATAGAATTGTCAAATCGCTATTTTACACACCTGCAACTAAAATTACACTGTATGTAATCTATACTTCAATAAAAGACTTTTAAAAATGAAAAAAAAAAAAGAGCATCTATTACCCTTGTTATCTGGGAAATTAAAAAAAAAAAAAGAGAATAGGTTAGATATTTCATAGTTATTTTAGCCTGCATTAAAATATGTACCAATTAAGATGCTGCATCAAAACATACCCATGGTGATGGGGAAGACATCTAGGTATGAAACAATAGGGCATATTAAGGAATTTGCTGATAGTTGATCATGCGGGGGTCTAAGGGCATGAGCAATTGGCCCAGGACCAGTAAGGATGCAAAGATGGGGGCAGGATGTGGATGGGAAAGGTGTTTTCTATCATGCTGCAGTGTGGGGGAACCACAGCTTGGAAGGCAGTGATGTAATAACTTTTGCATGTTCCAAAGTCCACTCTAAGGGGAGTAGAGATACGAGCTCCATCATGAGTCTCCACTGATGCCAAGCAAAGATACAGAAGGGTGCGGCATAGAGGAAATGTGGTTGCCATAGTATCCACAGAAGTGAGTTACTAATTGAATCATACTGGTGAGGGAAGGAGAGGAATTACACTAGGATAAAGAATAAAACATGCAGAAGGAAATTGTGGGAAAATGTGATCGTTTGAGGTTCTTTGTGAGATGACCACTTTACAAAGTGTAGGACCCAGTCAAGAATCGGAATGACTCAATTTCCTATTTTTACTTATACCCTCTCCCTATATTCAGTGTGATTTTTCTCTACTGTGTAATGCCTGAACCTCTTGTGTCCTTCCTACTCCAACCTTGCCTAATTAATACCTACTCACTCTTTAAGGATTAGTTCAAGATAGCACACCACATGAAAAGTCCCTTACAACACTTCATCTCCTTCCCCTGAAGGCTGAGTTACATGGATTTTCCCTTCACACTCTCCTAATGCTCCATGCATCTTTGGATCATTACACCATAATATCTGTCTCCCCTACATGATTGTAAGCTCCTTGTGATTGTAAGCGCCTTGGGTCTACCTCCTCATCTCTAATGTCCCAAGCATATAGCACAGTGCTTCGTAGGACTCAGTTGGCTCTCTGTGACTGCCGAATGAATTAATGAATCTAGAGTGGGAATAGGAACATTTTTGTCTCTCATACTGGGGTGGGGGTTGAACGTTGTGTTGAAAGGTGTGATTATGAGGTCTGAGTGAGAGTTTGAAGGTGTCTACAATCTAAGTTCTATCTATGAAATATGAGTCATTTCCCAGGGAAAGGTGAAAAACATAGGTTGAGGGAAATGATGGAGGTATGGAATAGCTGCTGTGGGGAGAAGACCGCTTAAGATTGGCAAGAAGCTCTGGGGGTAGGTTGCCATCAGCAACCATAAAATCATAGTGAGTGACCCTAGTGACTGTGAGTCCCTGTAACAGTTCACTGGGCTGAGTGAGACAGAGGATGGGCTGACAGAGTGGAGGACTCATCCAAGCTTCAAGGCCACCTAAGCCGATGCAGCAGAGGACTAGGAGGTTCCAACACAAAGTGACATACTGAGGTGTATACACTGCATTAGGAAGGGAAGTGGAGCCACAAGGGATGATATACAGGGAAATGAGAGGGAGGAAGTAGGGACCACAAGTCTCTATCAGGCTGAAGAAGAGAAGTTGTGAAGTCAAGTAGTGAGACACCTGGTTAGGGGAGGTTATCTTCTGAGATATTGGCACGTTAAGTTTGACATTCTAGCAGGAGACATCTGGATGATCATAGAGCTCAGAGCACCATCACGGAAGTTAGCTACTGGAGGAAACTGACTCTTAAGGTTGTGGGAGCCAGAGAATTTAAAGAACACTGAAGCTACATTGCTAGAGCAATTTTACCAGGATTCTGAAATTGCCCACAACAGAGGCAGGAGCAACATGAGGAGAAAGAAGAGTAGGAAGGGATTCCAGAAATGTCCATGAAAAAAAGGGTGGCGCTCTGGGATTGAATAGATGGACTAAGGAGGTGAAGGCAGGAACTTCAGGGGAGTAGAAAGATCATGGCCTGGAGGTGGTAACAAGGGGCCTGTAGATCACTATCCAGCCTCTCCCTTAACCCTGAAGGAACTTTCTCTCTGCTGGAGCAATGTCTCCAACCTCTACAACCTAGACAGCATTTATCTTTGTTCCTCATTCTGGCATCTTGATTCTGCTTGCTGAGACGTCTCTTAAATGGAGTCCCCTGTCTGATTCTTTTTTTTTTTTTTTTCTCATGGGCATCACTACACGTCCCAGAATGTTATGACATCGAAACGAATATGGCCTGTTTTTCATTCCTTCATGTGACCAATAGGACTAACTCTACTGGACGTAGACTGAGTTTCACTCCAAATGATGACGGACTCAACATGCTACTTTGCCCAAGAAATATACTTGTATCTCAGAAGATCCTCCCAGAAGCAACAGTAATACCCAACCCACCCAACAGAGCTGGCAATTAAGGCAGCCTGCTAAGAACACATCAAAATGCAATCATGTTTTCTAGTGCTGCATCTTTTAGCATGTAGGCAGGTAGTCCAAAGCCAAAGAAGTAAAATATTTTAAGTTAGGGAATGAAAGGAAGGTAAACTGCCATTAACGTATTTTAAACTGTTGGGGAAAAGGAGTAGAATATGAGTGTCATAAACTCACAATCATTCATACAGGACATCATACATATGTTCCAGGAATTTTAAGATAAGTAACATGTGGTTCATATAGTAGAGAAAGCTCCACTATTGCCACTCTCTTGATGATCTGCCAGTACGTGGTCACCATGAAAGCTGCCTGACACCTACTAAAAAACCCAATGAATAACAGATGATAACGGAGCGCCCATGAAATACCATGGTAGACATGTGTGGGCAGAGGTTATAAAGCCCAGAACATGGTCCCTGCCCTTAAGAAACCTGAACCTTAAGGGAAAGTGAAGTGAAACCAGTAAGAGTTATAACCTGTGTTAAAATAACTGGCTGACTTCTAGTCAGCATCAAGAATCAGACATGTGATTTCTGTGCAACTGTGAACATTGCCTCTGTGTTAGAAAGTTCTCTTGAGTTGTATAATGTTGTGAAAAACTGGCCTTTTCTGAGCCTGGGCAATTCCCACACTGGTGCATTGTGACACAAGCCTGTCAGATCAGTGGGCTCCTTATATGCTGCTTCCTGCAGAATGAGCTGGCCGTTTTCTCTGTCTTCCACACCACCTGGCTTAGCAAATTAGATCATATTAGGGCTATTGTCTCAGAGACAATAAGAGGCATCTGTAACTGAAAGAGACCAGGATGATATCTTCCAAAGAGACTTTGAAGAGTAGAAAGGTCAACAAGACGAGTATAACTATAATCATTTTTTTAAACCCATCCTTCTCTTCCTCTGTTATACATGCTATCTTTTAGTAAAATATGTAAACTCAACACATTTCTTTAATCTTGGCACAGAGCGTTGTGAGAAAGAGTATCTTACATTATGAAGCACATTTTTATGTACAAAATCCTTCTGCATATATGAACTCTTTTGGTCCTCAACGCAAACACTATAGAAGTAAGAATTGTTGACGCAATTTACAGAAGTCCATTTGGGGTTTCGGCTCCATTCACTCCACCACTACCGGTGGGTAAACAGTTACCTTTCCCACTCTCATGAGCAGGAGTTCCCCTCCTTACAGATCAGACAAGTCTTGTTCTAAATGTCACCACTCTTTCTAGGCTCTGCCCTTCCTACCTGCCAATTCCTTCTGCTAATTCTCTCATTCAATTCAATTCAATTCAATTCAATTCAATTCAATTCAATTCAATTCAATTCAATACATTCAATTCAATACATTCGATTCAATTCAACTCAATTCAATTCAACTCAATTCAATTCAATTCAATTGGCAATTAACAAAGGCTAACCACAAGTCAAACTGTATACTAGGAAGTGCAATGACCAAATTGACACCCTCAAGGAGTGGCCAAATTATCTAGGGAGACAGGGACGCAAATTATTACAATATGGCAAAAATTACAGTACAGGGTACTGCACATGGTACCACAAGAGTTCCAAGAAGGGACTAATTCACTCTGCCTGGTGGGATTAAGTAAGTAATGGTTGAGGCAAATTTGAAATATGAGTGATTAGGGTAGACAGGGCTTCTCAGGCAGATGCAAACTTACCTATGCAAAGGTAAAGTAGTGGGGAACCGCAGGGAGTTCAATCTACTTCCTACGCATAGCAACATCCAATGTAATTGGACAAAAGCAGCACAAAAGTTACTTGATGGCCACTGACCAAAGTGAGGTCAGAAGGCTACTTACTCACACCCCTAGACCTCTATTTCACAACTTCCTTCTCCGCAAACTTCCAACTGTTCCCAACGCTTCTTCACTCTGGTCTTATAACTTTGCCTATTACCGCACTGAGAAAACCAGGTCAGTGAAAAGAGAATTTGCAAAATCACCTATCGCATCTACCATTCCATCTACACCTATTCCCTTGTGCTCTGCTCTCACCAACATTAATATGAAGGATCTGTTCATTCCTCTCCGGGCCAATTATCTTTTGGACACTAGACTGAAGTCACTCTCGCCCTGTTAAGAACATTTCTGTCAGCAGTTCTCCCCCACTCTGCCATATCATCATTTCCATCAGCAATATGGAAATTACAAAAATGTTTTTATTTCTCAAATTTTAGAAAGAAAAACCAAAGCCCTCTCTTGACCCTGCTCCCTTCCCTTCCCACTGCTGCCTCATTTTCCTCCCACATTTTGTCACAATGCTCCTTGAAAGAATTGCCTTCCTCCCTGTCTACAGTCATTCTCCTCCAATTCTCTGTTGAATCCACTCCAATTCGGCTTTTCCCCGGTGCTACGGAAACGGTTCTCATCACAGGTCAATGACATCCACTTTGCAAAACACAGTGATTATTTATATTTTACTAGTTTTTAAAGTGTAGGTATTCATTTTGAAAGAAAGGGAGAGTGAGCAGGGGAGGATATGAGACAGATGGAGGCATAGAGAGAATCGTAAGCAGACTCCACACTGTCAGCATGGAGCCCCACCTGGGGCTTGGACTCACAAACCATGAGATCATGACCTGAGGTAAAACCAAGAGTCAGACACTTAACCAAGTGACCCCCCCATGTGACCCTGATGATCATTTATTTGACCTCATCCTATTTGACTTGCCATCACCACTTGACCAATTTGATACCTCCTTCCTTGAAACACATTCCTTACCAGGCTTCCTGGACTCGAGACCCTCCTCACGTCTCGCCTACTCCTTCAGTGGCCACTGTGTCTAGTTTCCTTCTCTAGTTTTTCCACATCTTGCAGTACTTTAAGAGTTAGAGACCCCAGAGCTCAGTCCTTGCATGTCTTCTCTCTCATCCATTCTCACTCCCTAGCTGATCTCATGTGATCTCATACTAAGTAATCCAGCCTAGAGTCCACACGAAACTTCTTAGTTTAAACTCCAGATGCCTATATCTAACTGCATTCACAAAAATGCAGCTTGGATGTCTGATAAGCATCTCAAACTCACAATGTTAAAAAAAGCAAGTCCTGATGTTTCCCCTAAAACCCACGATCTCTAACAGACAACTTAAAACTACCACAAACCTGTGGTCCAGCCCAAAGAAACAAACAAACAAAAACAAAAACAAAAACAAACTTGGTATCATCTTTTATATCTGTTTTTCTCATACCTTATATTCAAACCACAAGCAATCCTACTTGATCCACATTTATAATATACACATGATCATAATTTTCTCACTATGTGCCCTTCTTGCATCCTTATTCAAGCTACAGTTATTTCAAGATTACTATGGTAACCTCCTTATTGTGTTGTTGTTGTTGCTTGTATGCTTGCTTCCCACTCCATCCTGCTCCCCAGACAGTAGTCAGAGTGATTTGTTTAACATATAAATTAGGGTCACCTGGGTGGCTCAGGTGGTTAGACATCTGACTCTTGATCTTGGCTCAGGTCATGATCCAGAAATCATGAGCTCATGGGGTCAGAACGTGCATTAGGATCTGTGCTAGGCATGAATTAGGCATGAAGCCTGTTTGAGATTCCCTCTCTCACTCTCTCTCTCTCTCTGTCTCTCTGTCTCTCTGTCTCTCTATCCCCCTGTGCGCACTCTCATTAAATAAATAAATAAATAAATAAATAAATAAATAAATAAATAAATAAATAGATAAATAAATAAATAGATAGATAGATAAATAAATAAATACATACATACATACATACATACATACATACATACAAACATACATACACAAATACATAAATAAGTAAATAAGTAAGTAAGTAAATAAATAAATAAATAAATAAATAAATAAATAAATAAAACTAAAATATGAACTTGGTTAGACTACTCAACTGACTTTCCATCTCATTGAAAATAAAAGTCAAAGTCCTTATAATGACTTTCACATTCTTCGTGATATGCACCCCACACATACCCTCTCTGACTGAATAAATAAATGAGGAAATGAGTGTATGGTTGGTAGAGAAGAGGAATATAGGATGAGATTAACCTTATAGAATTAAACAGATGATGAGCAACCTTCTAACTAAGCCAAGAAGTGTCTTCAGGTTTATTTGAATACAATGGGTAGTCATCAAAGTCATTCGGGCACAATAACTATCTCCTGTAAACTGTCTAGGATCCAATTCATATGTCACCTTCTACACCAATCCTCACTCTTTACCAACCTCCCATTCCCACAAGAAATCCATCCAAAGGAAACTTGCTACTCCTTTAATGTGTCACATTTTCAAACTTCCGTGTCTTGCTCTTTTTTATTTATTTATTTATTTATTTTTTCCTGCCTGGAATGCCCTTCCTTACTCTGTCGATTTGAAATATGCCTTCTCTAGAAGACTCACTTCAAGTGACTGTCATTTTTGCACAGCACTCCCTGGGTGCCCCAGAGACTCATGTGTTTTCTTCTTTGCAATTCCAGGGTACATTTATCCACCTCTATTACAGATGTTATCAACTCAGTATAGTTAATTTGTTTGCACAGTGGCAAATCCCTGGGTAACAAGGTCCATTATTAGTTCTAGATAAGACCTCTGTTCTTTGTATACAGTGCCTACAACCTAGTACGTGCTCAATGCATGCTTGATGAATGGAAATGAGGCAGGAAAATAGAATGAAAATTAATAGAGGGAATATAAAAGAGAAACCAGGAGAGTCAAATGTTATCAAAAACAAAAGAAGAGGTATTTTCAAGAAGTAAGGAGTGGTCCGTTCTTTAGAGTTTTGTGTTTTGCTTTACTTGAGTTTGAAATAAGCTACAGGTATCGTTGCATTTAACTAGTAGGAGATACGTGGAAGTACAATCGTCAAATTTCAGTAGCATATGGCAGAAATTACCTTCTATCCAAGCAGTGACTTAATATGAGGAATTGTGTGTTCAAAACATCAGGAGAAGTGTTAGTTAAGTGGGGTGTACACTGCACTCCCAGAATCCAAAGACAGCACTGCAGAATTGTCTTGCCAGAATAACCCCAGCAGACTCACTGGTCTGTCCAGGCAGACTCACTGGTGTTCTGAGCCTAGGATATCACTAGGTAAGAGTCAAGTGTCAGTAGGTGGGGTTCTTATCTGGAGAAATCTACTTCTGAGATTATTTGGGTTTTGGACAATTAAGTTCCTTGCAGTTATACAACTGAGGTCTTTATTTTCAGATTGTGGGATGGCCAGCCAGAGAAAACTCTCTGCTTTGCATGGGTGTATGATGCATGGGTTCATGATGATACTAGGTTGATCCAGAAAATCTCTCTCTATAATACAACACGACTATAGAAATGGTATCTCTTCATTTTCATGGGTTGTCAGCATTAAGGTATGGAACGTTGGGTGCTATTTTTTTTCTTTTAGAATAATGTCTACCACATTCTGTTTGTAAAAAAAAAAAAAAAAAAAACAGCTGTAGAACCAATAGATAATAGTTTTCACCTTCTGATTTAGTAAGATTCAACAGAGAAAAATTCTCTTTCTCATATATATATAATGTATATTATAGTATATAATATATTTATATATTTTTATTTATTTATATATTTATATTTATATTTATATATTCATATGAATATGAATTTATTAAATAAACATATATTTATATTTATGTATTAATTAATTAATTAATTAATTAATTAATTATTTATTTATTTCTTATAAGAAATTGGCTCCCATAAATGTGGACGGTGACAAGTCCTAAGATCTGCAGGATGAGTTGGCTAGCTGGAAACACACGAGATCTGATGGCATAGTTCTTGTCCAATGGCTGGCAGGCTTGAATCTCAGGTAGAGCTGCTGTTTCAGTTTGAGTCTGGGGAAGAGGCCAATGTCCCAGTTTAAAGACATTCAGGCAGGCAAGAGTAATTCCCTAGTATCCATGGGAGAATCATCCTTATTCTATTCAGGCCTTCAATTGATTAGACAAGGCGCACTTATATTACGAAAATAATCTGTTTTACTCACTGTACAGACTCAAGTATTTCCCATCACAAAACACCAGAAAAATGTTTGACCAAGCATCTGGACCTCTGTGGCCCAGTAAAGTTGACACATAAAATTAGCCATCATATCTTCCAAATTTCATGCAAGCACATGAAGCGGATGAACCTAAGCCCTATCAAGAACCCAAGCTACAGAGGCACCAGGCAGCCTGATAAGGTGCATTAGCACAGCGTCTCTCAAATATTTTATCCCCAACCTACTGTAAGGAACACATATTTAACCACAACCCAGTATAAGCATACACATACACATACATATAAATAAATGAGGTAAAAAACATTTCATGAATTTTGGTTATCCTTACTAAGTGTAAATGTCCTTTTATATTTTCTTATTGGTTCTATTTAATTTTAATCCATTCTTACCTTGATTCACACCTTCATGACCTTCCAAAAAACAAGGCATCATTAGTAAGGTGTACTGATTTTGAGGGTCAATCTTGGGGAAGTAATATTCCTTCAGTTATATGTTTCACAATGTCTGACATGTAATACCCTCTTTGTTAAGTTGAATTGAATACAGAAAATGGGCTTCCAATTCAGTCTTAAGACATACTAAGAAAATTCTGAATCCTTTTATAGGGGTAGGTCCATAACTATCGAACAAAATGAAACAACAGGTACCAAGAGATGCCCTTTTGATGTCTCCAACCCTATTCAGGAAGGCTAAGTTTACAAGCCCACGGAAACACAGGGGACCATTTCTGTCATGGGGAAAATGACCAACAACGGAATGTTCACGTGCAAACAGCAGACAGGATTAATTATTATCTAGAGGTGTTGAATCATGTAGAAATTGTCCACTTCTATGCCACTTATAATTAGTGCTTGTCTCCCTTGGATTATCATGTCAATGCCTAAGGCACAGTTAGAGAACATTGTTACCCAACAATGGCAGCTCTCAGGTTTCACGTTTCTGTTATACACCCCATAGGTTGAACTGTGTCTCTGCAATAGTTAAGGCCCTAGAGAAGTATTCACCCACTTTGCACCACTCACTCTCCCTGATTAAGCTGCTCTGCAGGGAAACGGCTTACTTTTTTAATGCTTGCTTTTTGTTCCATGGATAAGCAGTAGACATATTTCTGAGTGCAGCATTTCTATTTAACTGTACTCATGCCCTAAAGAGATTATAAGGATCAGCTCAGGTAGTCAACTTGAATTGATCTTCTTCATCTCTATTGCAACATTACTGGCAGACGTTCACAGTCAGATTTAATTCTGTCTGAGTGAGAAAAACTGAGGAATTTGGCTTTCTGAACCAAGACCACATTATGGAATTGTCTGCACTCAGTTGCAAAAGACTGGGAGTGAGGAGGAGACAGGGGCATTATATGATCCAGGATGGGAGGTTGTAGGGTTAGCTTATGGTGGTTGTAACAAAACCTTAATATTGTGTGAAGACTAGAAAACCTTGAAATCCCTATAATGTGATGGTCTGGGGACTCTTACTATATAGATTGCCAAAAATCTTGTTATATGTCCGATACAAAAGCAATAGAACTCATTCACTTAATAAGATTTAATGAGCATATACTATGTGATATTTAGAGCTCTACTCTTGTTGGAGAAGTGAATAAAGTACTCCAAAGATGGTCAACGGGGCTCAGACTCTGGTCTCTAGCTTGGAGACCTCTCCTCTGGGTTCTTCTTCCTTTGTTTGGTGCATGTGCGAAAACCCCCACAGATATGGAAGCTGACGACTACAAATTACCCTCCCCACTGGGCTCCACGCTCAGACCTTTGGTGAGCCAAACTTGAAACGCCCAGTGTCCAAGAGACCCCCAAAAATGAACCACCAGAATCCAGAGTCAAAGCTAAGCAACAGGGTCATTTATTGCAGGTTCGAACCAGGACCTCTGCGCACTCATTGCCGGTGACGCTGAGAGGCCCCGAGAGAAGTTTTTACACCCATTTTATAGACAGGTACAAAAAAGTCATGGGGAAATCAGGAATTTTCCACAGTTACAGAGCTGCGATTGGTTGGTGTTTAAAGTTGGACACTTAGCAGTATTCGATTGGTTCCTGCCTTGAGGTCAGACCACAACCGGGGGTACGGGTATCACAATGATTGATCAGGAATACACGGATATGCCAAGCAACAATGATTGATCAGGAATACATGGGCGCGCCAAGCAATTGTACAGAAGCAGAACAAGCTAGTTAGGCTTGGTTAGGTTTCAGTTTCCCGTAACTTAAGCTTTTAAGTTTCAGTTTTCTCAGGCCTCTCAAACTCTCTGACCAAACTCTCTGAGTGCCACTTGGTTTTTCCTCCAGTGTTCCAGCCTGGTTCCATAACATACTAGATTGCTGACCAGGAAACCCAACCGCACTGGCCCATTGTTGCCACTGGTTTGGGAGAATGGTGAAGTGGTGGCAAACCAAAGGCTCCCAAGGGAGAAAGTGCATGCTCTGCCTGAATTTCAGCAGCCTCCTTCTCCGCTGTCTTGGGCAGGTCCTGCTCCATGGAACTGGTAAGGCCAGGGCCCCGAAGAAGTCAGGCATACCCAAAAGAGCAGAAGGGGGACATGATCAATCCCCAGAGGTAGAAAATTTTGTGGAAGGAAATGTAATAGACACTGGTGTGCGTGTGCGTGTGTGTGTGTGTGTGTGTGTGTGTGTGTGTGTGTGTGTGAGAGAGAGAGAGAGAGAGAGAGAGAGAGAGAGAGAGAGAGAGAGAGAGAAAGAGAGAATGTGCAGCTAAGCCAGGGTTGCCAGTCGAGTTAGAGTTTGTGGCTTCATGGACGGGCACCCTTAAGGTCCCCAAAGGTCTATGGAGTCTGAATGGGCTCCCCTGTGTCATTGTGAGAGTATAAGGTTTAGGGCGGTATCAGATCAGATTCCCATTACAAGTCACAAAGCCGAGTCCACTATAGCCAAACCTCACCTAAACTTTCCCTCAGGAATGCGACCAGAGGAGTATCTGAATAGTTCTCTCATCTGGCGGTATACCCTAACTTTGTCTGTCTTTGTGACACCAAATATGAGAAAGAAATTAATAATAGGATGAAAACAGAGTAAGCCTACGATTTTTGAGGTCATGATGAAAAAATGTTAACAGGGGTTTTCAGGTTACCATGGGGTGACAATGACACCCAGGAAGTTAAGGAAATTTTGTGAACTAGAATGACCCATATTCAATGTAGGATGGCCTCCAGAAGGGACATTAGATGCTCAAATAGTGCAGCAGGTTTGGCTAATAGTCACTGGGAACCCAGGCCACCCTGATCCATTTCCGTACATCAACTCCTGGCTTGAAATCGCCCCAGATTTCCTGCCTTGAAGGTGATTCATCATTAGCAAACAGAGCCAGGCAAAGGTTTTAGCCACTTTATCTGGAGGCTCACCAGGGAGCCAAAGAAGTGATCCACTGCTCCTCTAATATTTAAAGGAGATGTGGACGAAGATATTGTCTTTCCACCTCCTTATAACTCTTCAAGCTCCCACCTCCCTCCCTCTGAGCTTGAGACTCCTCCTGCATCTGTCTCTCCAGCCACAGCCAGAGTCAGTGCACTTGCCACTGCAGTCAGTGCTGCCCATCTCCCCGCCCCTCTCAGACCCAGATAACCCACCCCCACATGGGCCAGCAGCCAGACTGCGCCCCAGACCCATACCTAAAACTCTCCAAACGCATGTAACGGAGACAAGAGAGCCTGAAAGACAGAATGAGGATGGACCAGTCCAGACCAGCCATTCCATGATGGGTTATCTACCTTTCTCTACAACCGACCTCCTCAAGTGGAAACACAACACTCCACCATACTCCGAAAAGCCACACGCAATGGTTGACTTGATGGAGTCCCTCTTCCAGACCTACTGACAGACTTGGGAAGATTGTCAACAGTTACTCCATACTTTGTTTAATTAAAAATAAGAATGACAGAAACATGACAGTACCTAGAAGATCACACATCTCCAGGAATCAATGACCCTATTGTCTGGGCTCAAGCTGCATGCATGAAGAACGCCCAACAGGGGATTTCACCACAGAAGGAGGACAGGGCCACGTCTGATGATACCTGGAAGCCCTCCTTCAGGGAGTCTGAGCTGGAGTCAACAATCCCATGAACATGACTAAAATATCATCAGTCACACAGCACCCTGGGGAGTCTCCTGGAGATTACTATGAAAGATTATGTGAAGTGTACCATGTATACACCCCGTTTGACCCCGAGGGACCAGAAAGTCAACAGATGGTAAATATCTCTGTTGTGGCACAGGCTACCCAGATATCTGACGAAAGCTCCAGAAGTTGGAGGGCTTGCCAGATGAATATCACTCAGCTGTTAGAGGTCATCAGTACAGTTTTCACGAACAGAAATTTGCAGCTGAAAGAGAAGTGAAGACTAAAACAGAAGGCCACCTTTCTCACAGCAGAACTAAAGAACAGATGCTGCAAAGATGGGAAAACCCCAACTACAAAAAGGGGGGAAGCCCATAGCCCCCTTAGCAAGGGACCAGTGTGCATACTGCAAAGGTAAGGGAAACTGTAAGAATGTCCGAATTAGATGGGGACCTCAAAACCCAGCCAATATCTGGAGGAACCTTGAGGTGAGAACCTTCTTGATCTGGCCGGGGTAGAATTGGACTGAGGGGGACCAGACTCTTTGTTTCTTGGCCCCCATGAACCCATGGTTGAAATGAGGTGGTGGGCTAAACAATAACTTTCATGGTTGACACTGGGGCTGAATACTCCTTTGTTACTTCCTTGGTAGCACCCTTAGGCCAAAAGACAGCAACCATACTTGGGGCTACTGGTATACAGGCAATGCAACGGCCCTTCTCTCAAGCTCAAAAAGGTGCACTTGGGGGTCACAAGGTTGGGCATGAGTTCCTCTACTTACGTGACTGCCCGATTCCTCTCCTGGGCCGGGATCTACTCTCCAAACTTGGGGCCCAGATAGCTTTTGAACCCACTGAACACACTAGCCTCCAATGAAACCCAAGGCAGAAGGAAACCCTGGTCTTGGCGATACCCCTGCCAAGGGAAGAAGAATGGAGACTGTTCTATGCCCAGGCCTTACCTGGTAGCCCCTAAGAATTCAGGCTTACATCAGCTCGCTATGGGCTGATGAAAACCCGCCTGAAATAGCTTGGAATCGGGTCCCAATCATTGTTGACCTGATCCCTGAAGCTCAACCTCAGACACCAAGGCAGTACCCCATTCCACTAGAGGCTAGAATGGGCATACAAGAGCACCTGACCAAGCTCAGAGAAAGAGGTATTCTAACTGAGTGCCAATCAGTTTGGAATACCTCACTCTTGCCAGGCAAGAAGCCAGGAGGACACCAACCAGTACAGGATTTGAGGGCCATTAGCAAAGTGACTGTTTCCTTACACCCAGTCATTCAGAACCCTCAGTATACTCTCCTCAGCCAAATTCCGTGGTCAGCCAGAAGGGTTGCGTGCTTTGACCTAAAGGATGCTTTCTTCTGCCTCTGCCTGGCTCCGCAAAGTCAATCATTGTTTGCCTTTGAATGGACTGAGCCCATTACAGAGCGTCAGAGGCAGCTGACCTGGACACTACTTTCCCAAGGTTACAACAACTCGCCCATTCTTCTGGGGGAAGCCCTAGGTTCAGATCTCGCTGACTTTCCGAAGGAAACCACAGGGGATGTCCTTCTCAAATAGAAGACCTCCTCCTTTCCAGTGACACCCAGGAAGACTGTATGAAAGGTACACAGGCCCTCCTACAGCTCTGATCCTACTTGGGATACCAGGCCTCGTGGAAAAAGACACAGATTTGTCAGCAGCAGGTCCAATACTTAGGCTCCCTCCTCACAAAAGGAAAAAGAGAACGAGGACCGGAAAGGAAGAAAGTGTGGCACCACACTGCCTCAGCCCCAAACAGAACGAGGCTTGTGTGAATGTTTAGGGGCTGGAGGGTTCTGTCGCATTGGGGATCCTCAGATGCTCAGCCATAGTGAGGTTCCACTATGACCTGTTGGGAGGACAAAACTCGGAGACCCTCGCATGGACTGAGGAGGTGAGGGCCGCTTTCACAGAAGTAAAGTTGGCTCTGGGACAAGCCCCAGCCCTTGGTTTGCCTGACATAGAAAGGCCCTTTAACTTCTTCATACACGAAAAGGAGTGCTCACTCAGAGCATGGTGCCTTGGCAATGACCAGTGTTCTAGCTGTCAAAAAAAACTTGATCCTGTGGCTGTAGGATGGCCCCTGTACCTCAGAGATCAGAGCCACAGTCCTGCTCATCAAGGATGCAGACAAGCTCACACTGGGCCAAACCTTTAATGTTAAGTTCCCACACACGGTCGTGTGGCTCACAAGCACCCAAGGATATCATTTCCTCTCCATTTCTCAGCTGACACAATCTCAAGGCCTTCTCTATGAGAACCCAAGGCTCACTCTCGAAACAGTATAAGAACACTAAACCTGGCCACTTTCCTTCCCACAGAGGAGGGAGAACCTGACCATGACTGTTCTGGAGTAGTGGATGAAGTCTTCGCCAGCTTCCCAGACCTCCAAGACCAGGGTATAACAAGCCCAGAGATCACCCTGTTCAGCGATGGGAGCAGCTATTTAGAGGAGTGCAGCTAAAGAGCAGGGTACACGGTAATCACAACCACGGAAGTTCGGGAAGCCAAGGCCTTGTCGGAAGGATGGTCGGCACAATGGGCTGGACTCAGTATGCCTTAACCTGAGCCATCATCCTTAGCAAAGGTAAATGAGTTAACATCTACATCGATTCCTGGTATGGCTTTGCTACTGTGCATGTACATGGGGCCATCTGTAAAGAAAAAGGCCTCCTTACCACTTCAGAGAAAACTATCAAAAATGAGGAAGAAACACTAAAGCTTCCTGAGACCATATGGCTACCAGACAAAGTAGCTATCCTACACTGTACGGGACCTCAGAAATGAGATGCCCCCATAAATCAAGGAAATCACCTGGCCGACAAAACAGCCAGAGTGGCTGCCTGAGGTGACCTAGGTGAAGCTCCTACCTACACTCTGACTCTTGTGCCCCAGAAGGAAGCCTCCCCACCCCTGTACACGAGTGAAGAAAGAAGTTGGGCCTCGACAGAAGTGGGCACACTAAGCAGAGACGGATGGTGAGTCTTGTCCCGTCATCTATGTGAAAGCACCTAGTGAAGGAATATAACTAACTCACCCTCTTAGGGAAAACTGCTCTAGAGGTCCTCTTCAAAAAGAACTACGATATCAGCCAGCTGCTGGCATTATGTCAGGCTGTCAGTGAATAATGTGTAACATGTGCCAAAAACAATGCTTGCTCTGCCCCACAGCCCCTGCCTGGCTCACAAAGGATGGACTTAGGGGTGGACTTTACCAACATACAACCAAATAAAGGGTTTAGGTACCTTCTTGGAACAATCTGCACCAATTTGGGATGCGTCCAAGCATTGCAGACCAGAATGGAATGAAGTCACGAGGTGGCCAAAGCACTTCTATGGGAGATTGGGCTTAACCACACACAGTAATAACGGACTTGCATTTGGAGCGGACATTATACAAACCCTAACAAAGTCCCTTAACATTGCCTGGTAACTGCACACTATTTAACGCCCCCAGAGCTCAGGGAAAGGTAGAGAGGATGAATTGCACCCTCAAGGAAACCCTGGCCAAGTTCCACCAAGAGACTCACCCCCTATTGGCCAGATTTACTTCGCCTGGCCCTCCTGTGTGCCCAATGCCCGCCTGGGGCACTGGATTCTCCCCTTTTGAGTTATTATATGGACGACCCTCCCCCCCCTCCCACACACACGTTTAGGAAAGCTCCCAGGAGACATACACCAGATTGCAGATGGAAATGAGTGAGGTTGCACCCTTGGGGTGTTCTATCTGTATTCTAATTCAACCTATCGATGCTTAGAGGCCAACTGGACTCAGAAATGTTATTCCATCTCCTGGACCCCAGCGATATTTGTATACACTGAAGATCAGTTCCTAACAACCTTTAGCCCCAAGTCTCAGGCTAAACGGGCCGTCCTGCTAGCCATTAGGATAGGCTCAGAAATTGTGACAGTAATAGGAACTGGATAAGGGGACATAGGTTTATGCATAGGACTGTACCATAGACTATCTCAAGAGCTAAATGAAGACATGGAACGGGTGGCCAATTCTCTGGTAACCTTAGAAAGCCAAATAAACTCTCTGGTGGCAGTAACCCCCCAAAATAGACAAGCCCCCGACCTCCTCACTTCAGAAAATGGAGGGACTTGCATCTTTTTGGGGGAGGAATGTTGCTATTTTTTAAACAGTCAGAAATACTTACAACTAAGGTTAAGGAACTAAAAATGATAAATAATAATAATAATAATAATAATAATAATAATAATAATAATAATAATAATAATTCAACATTGACAACAGGAAAGTGCCAATCAATGGAATAAATGAGATCTCACAAATTGGGATCCCGGCTTCCTTCCCTGGCAGGGCCCCTCTTCTCCCTAATTTTACTTGTATCCATTGGCCCCTGTATACTGAATACCATGGTACATTTTATTGAAAACACTGTTGCTCGCCAAAGTACTGCAGGCATCTTAGCCTTCTGAGGGTACCAACCTAAAAAACTGAAAGGTGATACCTACTAAAAAGGTGTTTTAAAAGGCAAAAAATAGGATAACGTTGGAGAAGTGAAAGATGGCCAGTGGGACTAAAACGAACTCTGGTCTGTATCTTAGAGACCCCTCCTCCTGATTCTTCTTCCTTTGTTTTCTGTGTGCTGGAAAACCCCCACAGATATGGCAGCTGATGATTGTAAATTTCCTGCTCCACTTGCATTCAGCGCTCAGAAGTTTGGAGAAACAGGGTCCTCTGAGCCCGCCGTTCCACCAAGTTCTGCAACCCAAAGAAGATCTCTGAGTGCCGCTTGGTTTTTCGGCCAGCGTTCCAGCCTGGTTTTGTAACATTATAAACACAGAAGTGACCAAGGCAGACCAAGTCCCTTCTTATACAGTATAAGGTGGCAGAGGACCATTAACTGGTAAACAAGTAATTAACAAGTGTACAAGGGTAATGGGGTGCTGGGACTCAACCAGCTCCAAGTTGTCTAAAGGAAACATATGTTATATCACCCACCTCATATATGGATCATAGTTCTAAGTGTTGTGACGTTTATAATTGATACACGTGATAACTGCCAGGGTATTTCCCCTTTTCCCAAGTTACATTTATTTTGAAGAACTTATGTGAGTTAATGAAAGATACTGGGGATTCCGAGAATCAGTAGATGCTGGTGGACCATGTTTGAAATAGCAGCCCCAGAGGTCAAAAGACACAATATCTAATCATGTTTTTTTTTTTTTTTAACAACTTCATTAATGTTTAACTGATATACACAAACTGTACATATTTAAAGTACGTAATTAGTGGAGCACCTGGGTGGCTCAGTCACTTGAACATCAGACTCTTGATTTTGGCTCAGGTCATGACCCCAGGTTCGAGCAAGCCCTTTATTGAGCTCCATGCTAAGCATGGAGTCTGCTTAAGATTCTCTCTTTCTCCCTTGCCTCTCTCCCCCAGTTATGAATGCTTCAGCTCTCTCTCTGAAAAAAAAGCCCTATGGGGCGCCTGGGTGGCTTAGTCAATTAAGCGTCCGACTTCGGCTCAGGTCATGATCTCACGGTCCGTGGGTTCGAGCCCCGTCGGGCTCTGTGCTGACAGCTCAGAGCCTGGAACCTGTTTCAGATTCTGTGTCTCCCTCTGTCTCTGCTCCTCACCTGTTCATGCTCTGTCTCTCTCTGTCTCAAAAATAAATAAACGTTAAAAAATTTTTTTAAAAAGCCCTAATAAATAAATTACTTAATTAATAATTAATAATTAATACTAATACTAATAAAAACAATTGCATAATTTGGTAAATTTTGGTTACATATACACCAATGTATACATAACAACAAGGAAAAGAATATGTGTGTCACCACTAAAAATGTCCTTGTATCCGTTAGATATCCCTCCGTCCCCCACGTCTTCCCGATTCCCATTCCTAGGCAATCTCTAGTCTGTTTTCTGTCCCTACATATTATCTTGCATTTTCTAGAATAGTATACAAATAAAATTATATAAGACATACTCCTTATTTTTTAGGGGTGGGGAGTTGACTTCTTTCACTTGGTATTTTGAATATTATCCATAGTGTTATGTGTTCCAATAGTCTGTTACTACTTGTTTATCCGTTCACATTTCAGTGGACATTTGTATTGTTTCCACATTTGGCGTATTTATTTCTTTTTATTAGAGAGTGAGGGGGGGGGAGAAGGAGAGGGGAGGGTGGAAGGAGAGGTGGGGGAGAGATAGGGAAAGGGAGATGGAGAGGAAGAGGGAGATAGAGAGGGAGAGGGAGAGGGGGAGGGAGAGAGAAAGAGAAAGAGAGAGCAGAGGGAAAGAGAAAAAGAATCTTAAGCAGCCTCCATGCTTAGTGTGGAGCTCAATGTGAGTCTCAATAACACGACCCTGGGATGATGACCCAAGCAGAAATCAAGAAATCAAGAAATCTACCAACTGAAGCACCAGCTGCTCCTTAGCCTATTAAAAACAAAGCTTCTATAAACATTCATTTTTTTCTTTTCTTTCATCTCTCTCTCTCTCTCAATCTTTTTTTTTTGTTTTTTGTTTTGTTTTTGTTTTGTATGATCGTAAACTTGGATCTCTCTAGGGAAAATATTTGAGAGTAGTTTTGGCTGAATCATAGAATAGGTTGCATGTTCAGCTTTTTAGGATACTGTCAAACTGTTTGCCAGGGTAGTTTTATCACTTTTACATTCTCATCAGCAGTATGTGAGAATTCCAGTTCTTTCATATCCTAGCTAACACTTCGGAGCCCTGTCTTTTGATTTTAGACACCTCGTAGGTATGACGTAGTAGTTGATCTCATTGTATCTCATTGTAGTTTATATTTGCATTTCCCCTCATGATGCTCAACACATTTGCATGTGTGTATCTGCTGTACATATGTCTTTTTTGGTAATGTGTCTTTTCAAATCTTTTGCCTTTTTTTGGATTATTTCGCTTCAGAATATTGAATCTTGCGGATTGCCCATATGTTCTAGATATAAGTCCCATTTCACATAGGTGATTTGTAAATATATTCTCCCAGTCTCAGTCTTCTATTTCACACTCTTTGTTCTTTGAAAAGCAAAAGTTTTGGTTTGATAAAATCCAATCAATCATATTTTTTTCTTGTAATGAGTCATATTGTTGGTGGTGTAGCTAAGAAATGTTTGCCTAATCCAAGATCATAATGGTTTCCTACTTTAGGTACTTTAAAAAAGCTATCGTACTGTATTCTAGATCGCATTGGTTCTGATGAGAAGTCTTTTTCCTCCCTTTCTCTGGATTAAAGCAATTTGATTGTGGGGTGCCTTGGTGTAGTTTTCCTCCTATTTCCTGTCCTTGAGGTTCATTGAATTTATTGGAACTGTATATTTTTAGTTTGCATCAACCTTAACAACTATAAATTCAAATTAGTTTCATTATTTACTGAAGTTAGTTTTCTTGTCTGTGTTCCTTGGAGATACAATTACATGTATATTGGATGATTTGCAGTCACATTTTCTCCGTGTGTTTCATTTCAGATGATTTCCATTGCTATGTCTTTAGGTTCATGAAACTTTTTTTTCTTTTCTGCACTGTCTATATGCCTTTAATTCCGTTCAGTAATCATAGACCAGATTTCTTATTTTAGTCATTGCTTTTGTCATGAGAAGTTTGGTTTAGGTCTTACATATCACTTGCATGTCTCTATGTAACATGCTCATTCTGCCCTATAATTTCTTGGATATACTGATAATAGTTATAATAACTATTTGAATGTTCTTATGTATGAATTATATCATTTGTGTAATTTCTGGGTCAGTGTCAGTTGAGTTCCCCTTCCTTACGTGTCTTAGTTTCCTGCTTCTTTGCATGCCTGATAATTTTTATGGGTTGCCAAACATGGTCAGTTTTAGCCTGTCAGAGGCTGGATACTTCTAGATGCCTAAAAACATTCTTGGTTTTTGTTTTGGGACATAGTTTAGTTACTTACAAATAGCTTGATCCTTTCAGGTCTTTCTTTAAATGTGCTTTGGGCAAGGCACAGGCAGCACTTAGTTTAGGGATAATTTTTGTCCAGTACTGACACAAAAATCAAGTATTTTCCAAATGGCATGTAAATTGTGAGGTCTTCCACACTGGCTGTCAGGCATTATTCCTGACCCTGTATGGCAGTGGGTATTGTTCCTTCCCCTGGTCTCAGTTTCCTCATACACAAGAGTTTATCAATATCCAATTGAATACTCAAGGCAGGCAATCTGTTGATCTCTGGAGTTCTCTCTGTGAACAACTTTCTCTTCTTTGGTACTCTGCTCTGTGAAATATAGCAGTCTTCCTGAATCAGTGACTACCCCCTCCACAATTCAGGGAAAATGTTGGGCTATGCCAGCTTCCTCCTCTCTAAACCACAGACTCAAATCCCCGACTAGTCAATAAGCTAGGACACTGTAGGAACCATTTCATTTATTTCCCAATATCAGGGATCACTGCTCTTCACTGCCTGATGTCTGATGTTTTGAGGACAGCTTCTTATATATTTTGTCTACGCTTTTAGCTGCTTCCATAAGGAGTATAAATCTAGTTTTTGTTATTGCATTTGACTGGAAGTAGAAGTGTTAACACCAATTTACATTTTAGTATTGAGTCTTACTTCTCTGGCTTTGTTCTTTTATCTTTTTATTCTTCTTTGATGATAGATTTAATGTGGACATATGGAGAATGGCCATTGCTAGACATAGGGAGAAACTAGGGATGAGCTGGCAGATTGCAAGTATAGTTAAAAAAGAAAAAAAAAGGAAAGAGTGAGAATATGCAGTCAAATCTTGAAGAAAGGAATTGATGGCGATTGTCAAAGCCATGTGAAATCCCAGCTTCCACTTTAACACCCACAATATGAGAATTCAAACTAATGTCTTCAACTTGGAAACCTTAATCTGCCAGTGAGCTTTACTAATTTCTACTGGTCTTCATAACTCCGTAACAAAGGCCGAGGATTGGAATTTCTCACCTTTGTTTCTCAGAGAGAAAACACACCAAATTCACCCAGAAAGCAGTGCTTGGGTGAAAACTAGACGTCTTAAATGATTTTTTTTTTTTTTTTTTTTTTTTTTTTTTTACTGCTTTGCTCAAATGATTCTTTAGCAGTGTTCGCCTTGGAAGAGAACAAACTGTGGCACAGAAGAAGACACATTGGACATGGAGTAGAGTCTAGGGTTGTTGTCTAACACAGTCATAAACAAGTTATGGGGAAGGCACTTGACTTTCCTAGGTCTCAATTTCCTCACCTGGAAATTGGAATAAGGACTCCCATATGAAGGGCCATTGTGAGATTAAATGAGATGATGCATGTGCCAGTTTTACAGAGCCTAACACTTAATATTACATGCAAGCGTCTGTGTATTATTTCTTCTAGAGGGAGGGATTTGCATTTCTTTTAGTGGAAGGAAAGAGATGAATATACAACTGGACTATCAAATAAGAGGTGGATAGAGGACTGGCTTACTGGTGTACCTCCTTGTACTCATTCAGCCATCCTGGCCCTGGGCTCCCTCCAAATTAAAGAATCAGTGTCAGAAGACCTGAGATTCACCCGTAGGTATCTGACCCCACACAGAATATTAGCCTGTCTTAGCTGTTCAAATGAGGATAATGATGGCTATCATCGGTGGAGCACTTGTTCCGTGTTGTCAGGTGTTGGATTAAGCACCTTGCCAATACTGTCATTTAAACTTTTTGACGCTTTGTTATTATTTCCATTTTATAAATTAGGCAGCTGACTTTCAGATATGTTAAGTAATTGGTCCAAGATAACACAAACACAAGTGGTGTGGCTGGGATGGGCACCAGCTCTGCTCCTATGCCAACATGCATGCTCTCACCCATGTTACACTGCCTTCCCATTAGCATGTTAAGGGTTTGGAAAGCTGAGGGCCAACCCTGATAAAGTACCATGGAGTATGTTGGTGCCCTAGCTAAGATCTTTTTCCCTTACCTGACCGGAAACATTTTCATATTAACTGAAACACTAGTCCCTGCATAAGACAAGTTTCCTCAAATTTCTCTTAACGCTATACACTGGTCAGAATATAAAAAGCAACGACTTCAGAACTTGAAAGTTAGCAATAGGAGGTGAATGAGGGAAGGGAAGCAAAACAGGAATGACCGTGTGATGGTTATTATTACGTGTCTACTTGAGTTGGCCGTGGGGTGCCCCAGACTAAACATTTTTTCTCTGGATATTTGTAGAGTGTTTCTGGGTGAGACTAGCGTTTGATTTGGTGGACTCAGTAAAGCAGACTATCGTCGCCAGTGAGCGTGGGCAGCATTCAATGTCCTGAGGTCCTGAAGAGAACACAGGGTAGAAAAAGGAGGAATCCATGCCCCACCGCTTCTTTTCTCAGCCTCAGAAGGTGATCCCGCTTAGAGGCAGAGCAGTGGGTAGGGTTAGGGTTGGTTCTCCTGAAGTGCCTTTGCTCCAACAACCCACAGTGATGTGATTTCCCTGCAGGACTGAAATGAGGGCCCATGTGCGGTTATGGGTCAGGGGCAGCGTTGGAAGAGCGGAGCCAAACATATGGGTGGGCCAGACTGAAACTGTCTCAGGATCTCCTCCTCCATCTCCATCATGGCCATGGAAATGTCATGGAGAGGGTGTGACTTCCACACAGGATTTTCCCCAATGGTAATTGGCCCCAATCCGTTATTTCTCTCAGACGTCCATGCTAGGTCCCTTTAGGGCCAGAGCCCAGGCCAGCGTTAGGGTTAGGTCCTAGCTACCTGCATGTAGATCTCCTGGTTTCCCAATACCATTTGTTGAAGAGACTGTCTTTCCCCCATTGTTTATTCTTGCCTCCTCTGTTATGATGTTATGATAGTTATGAGTAATATGGACATTTTAATGATATTGATTCTTCCAATCCATGATCATGGGATAGCTTTCCGTTTGTTTGTGTCATCTTCAATTTCATCATTGACTTATGCTTTTCACACTACAGGTCTTTCACTTCTTTGGATAAGTTTAGTCCTAGCTATTTTACTCTCTCTTTTTTTTGGTGCGATTAGGAACGGTGTTGTTTTCTTAATTGCTCTTTCTGTGACTTCATTATTATTATATAGAAACCCTACCAATTTCTGTGTATCAATTCCGTATCTGCAACTTTACTGAATTCGTTTATTACTTCTCGTAGTTTTGGGGGAAAGTTTTAGGGTTTTCTAGCATATTCTTATGTCATCTGTAGATAGTGACAGTTCAGCTTCTTTACAAAGGTAGATGACTTTAACTTCTTTTTTCTTATCTGATTCCTGTGGCTAGGACTTCTAGTGTTATATTAAACAAGAGTGGCAAAAGTAGACATGTTTATCTTGTTCTTGATCTTAGGGGGAAAGCTCTCAGTTTTTCACCATTGAGATGTTAGGTGTGAACTTAATATAAACAATATATAAAATAATATCTTTATGTGTTGAGGCATGTCCGCCCCCCTGACTTTGTTGAGAACTTTTACCATGAATACCTGTTAAATTTTGTCATATGCTTTTTCTGCATTTATTGGTATAAACATATGATTTTTACCCTTCGTTTTGTTGAGGTGGGATATTATGTTGATTGATTGGATGAGCCATCTTTGTTTCCCTGGAATAAAAGCCACCTAATCATTTTAGTGTGTTGTTGAGAGGAGTTTGCTAATATTTTATTGAGGATTTTAAAGTCTATTTGGTTTGATATAGGTGTTGCTACCTGGTTCTGAGGTGTTGTTGTTGTTTGATGTTGTTGTTGTTGTCCTTGTTGTTGTTTGCTTTCATTTGCACGGGAAATGTATCTCCATCCCTTCACTTTCAGTCTGTATGTGTCTAGGTCTGAAGTGAGTCTGTGCTAGGCAGCATACGGATGAGGGTTGTTTTTTGTCCATCCTGTTACCCTATGTATTTGGACTGGAGCACTTCAGCCATTTATTTTTAAAGTAATTGTTGACCGTTATGTACTAATTGTAATTTTGTTATTTGTTTTCCGGTTGCTTTTGTAGGTCTCTGTTTCTTTTTTTCCTTACTCTCTTTCTTTCTCATAGATGGATTTGTGTTGTGCTTTACGTGGCTTTCTTTTTCTTTATTTTTCATGTATTTTGTGTTTTGAGTTTGTTATCACAAGGCTTACATATAACATCCCAAGGAAAAGGCAGTCTCTGTTAATTTGGCGGTCACTTAAATATAAACACATTTGAGAAATTTAAAAAGACTAACCTTTGGGGCAAGTGAGTGGCTCAGTCAGTCAAGTGTGCGATTTGGAGCTCAGGTCATGATCTCACAATACGTGAGTTTGAACCGCACGTTGGACTTTGTGCTGACAGCTCAGAGCCTGGAGCCTGCTTCAGATTCTGTACCTCCCCTTCTCTCTGTCCCTCCCTGTTAACACTCTGTCTCTCTCTCTCAAACATGAAATAAAACATATATTTTTTTGTAAAATAAAATACAAAGAGTAACTTTTTTAAGTCCCTCCTCCAAATTTTATGTGTATGGTATCATATTTTACATCTTTTTATTCATAATTCTGTAATATCTAATTATGATTTTCCCACATTAACATTTGTTGCATTGCTGATTAGTGGTGATAAACTTCTTTATCTTCTGTCTGAGAAACTCTTTATCTCTCTTTTTTTTTTTTTCAAATCTTAATGATAATCTTTTCAGGTAAAGTTTTCTTGGCCATGGGATTATCCTTTCAGGCCTTTGAAGAAATCATGTCACTCTTTCCCAGCATGCCAACTTTCTGCTGAAATATCAGCTGACAGCTTTAGGTGTTTGTTTGTTCTGATTTTTTTTTTTCAAATCATAGGTAACTTTTGCTTCTCTCTTACAACTTTTGAAATTCTTCATTAATCTTTAAACTTTGACGTTTTAATTCTGATGTGTCATAGTGTGGGGCTCCTTGGTTTCATCATGTTTGGAACTCGGTGCTTCTTGTCCTAGATGTCTGTTTTCTTCTCTAGTTTTGGAAAGTCTTCAGTTATCTTTTCTTCGAATAATTTTGGTCCTTTTTTTCCTTCTGGTGGAATCCCTATTATGTGGATTTTTGCTCACTTGATATTTCCAAAGTATCCCTTAACCTATACTCAATAAAAAAAAAAAAAAATCTTTCTGCTGTTTGTTTTGGGTGCTTTCCCTTAATCTCTCTTCCATATCACTGATATGTCCTTCCGCATGCCATCTTCTACTGTTGATTCCCTCTAGTGTTTTTTTTTTCCAGCTATTATATTCTTGAACTCTGATTTTGTGTGTGTTTGCTATCTCTTAATTAAGGGTCTCACTTAGTTCTTCCTTTTCTCTGCATCCCGGCAAGCATCTTGACCATCATTAATTTATATTCTTTATTTAATTGAGGCACAATGCTTACCTGCATTTCAGCTCTTTTCTGGGTTTTTTATTGTTCTTTCTTTTGGAGCATATTTCCCTGTCTCTCCTTTTGCTTACCTTTCTGCATTTGTCTCTATAGATGATGCAGAGCAGCTACTGCTCCTACACTTGAAGGAATTGTCTTATATATGATTGTCCCCCTGGGTAGACTCTGTGTGCTAGTTGGTGACATTGGCTGGCTGGCTGAAGCTGTGGCTTGCATGGACTGGGGATCCTGGGGCTTTCTACATAACAGGCGCCCTGTCAGGATACTTAAAGCTGAAGTGAAGGCAGACCGGGGTGTCCCAGGATTCTGTGTGTTGAGGGTACGCTGGCAGGACAGCTGAAGCTGAAATTATTGCAAGTTGAGGCATGCTGGGGTGCTGTGTATATGTTCCCTGTACAGGGTGGCTAGAACATAAGCAGTCTGGGGGACAGGTTGTCCTTGATCTCTCTATGCAGATGGTTCCTGGGCATGATAGGTGAAGCTAAAGTGGGTACAAGCTGAAGGCACCTGGGGCTGTATATGCAGAGGATACCTTGCCAATATAGTTGAAGCTGAAGTGAATATAAACTAGGGTGTACCAGGATTTTCCACTGAGAGGGTGCCCTGAAGGGGCCGTGGGAGCTGAGGTGGGTTACAGTCCAGGAATGGCTCATTTTATATGCTAGTTCCTCTTTAAAGTGCATTGTTTAAGGGGGGAAAGCATGTCATGGGTGTGTGTGTGTGTCCAGTGCAATTGGGGCTGGTGTGTATTGTGTGCCTGGAACTTACTGAGGCACCAGGCCAGCTACAGCAACTGGACCCTGCTCTGGTCTATGCTTTTAAAGTGGAAGGAGAATGTGGGGCAGCTGGGTGGCTCAGTGGATGGAGTATCTGACTTCAGCTCAGGTCATGATTTCACAGTTCATGAATTTGAGAACCACATTGGGCTTGATGCTGTCAGTGTAGAGCCTTTCCCGAATCTTCTTTCCCCCTCTTTCTGCCCCTGCTCTGCTTGTATTCTCTGCTTCTCAAAAATAAGTAAACATTTAAAAATGTGGATGTAAAATGTAACCCTGCCATTCTTCCATCTCTATGACCCAGAGAGAACTCCTGTGTCTCCTCTGTCGTTGACAGAGTTCTAATGCTCTCTTTTATATGACAGTTGCTCTTTTCAAACTGCAGTGGTTTTTTTTTTTTTTCTTTCTTTCTTTTTTCTGCCCAAAGACAGAGGAGTCTGTTCCTGGTCCTTCCCCAACTGCCCTTTGCAACGTTAGGGGTGAGTGTTTCCTTTGTTACTGTCTCTCTGTCTTGCTGTTGTCTTTCAATTTTCTATGTTTTGTTAGGCACAATCTGTGCATTCAGTCCTCAGCTCCTCAGGAGGAATTGTTATATCAATGGGTGCAATCCCCAGGGAGCTGGACAAATTGGAAGTACACCTTCTGGCTGGTTCACCAGAAACGTAGTCAGGGAGTTCAGGCACAAGAGCACCTATCTCCAAGGGACCCAAAAAAAGTGAGGTTTGGCTACCCATTACTGACAAGATCGCAATTCAAAGGAACTAGTGGAGGTGAAACAAATGGGAAATTTATTCCGAGGCCGACACCAGAAATGCAGCAGACTCACACCAAAGACTCTCTCTAAAGCGCTGAAAATACTTCCAGGTTTATGTAAGGAAAATGTGGGACAAAAAGAGGTAGGTATACACAGGTGGTCACTAAGGTCAGGCTGGTCATTGTCTTGGGCTTGAGGGTGGAGACTTATTGGCTCAGGCAGTCCTTATTGCTAGAGCGGTAGATTCAGTTCCCATCAGGTGATACTTTGCTTTCAGGATCCTGAATTAAGAGATAAGCTGAGGGTGGGGAGGGGGCGCCTGGGTGGCTCGGCTGATTAAGCATCCTACTTCAGTTCAGGTCATGATCTCATGGTTCATGGGTTCATGCCCCACATTGTGCTCTGTGCTGACAGCTCAGAGCCTGGAGCCTGTTTCAGATTCTATGTCCCCTGCTATCCCTGCCCGTCCCCCACTTGCGCTCTGTCGCCCTCTGTCTCAAAAACAAAGAATCATAAAGAAGGGGAGAAGCTGGAAAGAAAAAGTTAATCAATTGGAAAGTTTCAGGTCAATATGGAGGTAGATGAAATCTTCTTTCACCTTGGAGGAGTTGAGTTCAAGGCCTTCCTACACAGCCATCTTGAACCGAAACTAGAATAGGGTCCCTCTGAATCCTATTTTGATTGGGGAAAGTTTGGGAGAAATCCAAGGAAGGAGACAATACAAGCAAGGAATCTGCCAGTTCTGTGTACAAATCGACATAAACACCAGTACCTCCCCTGATTACAAGCGAGGCATGTACAGAAAAAGGCATAGAAAAGGCCTTCAGATTGGAAAAAGTAAAAATAAACACTATCTCGATTCTTTTATTTATTTATTTTTCAATTTGTATTTTGGAAAGAGAGAATGAGCAGAGATGGGGAGAGAAAGAGACAGAGAGAAAGACAGAGAGAGAAGCTTAAGCAGGCTCAACGCTTAGCACAGAGCCCCACACGGGGCTCAATATCCTGACCATGGGACCATGACCTGAGCTGCTGAACCCAGCAGTCTGGTAGTCAACTGATGGAGCCATCAAGGTGCCCTGAAAACTGCCGCGACTCTTAAATCATGGGGTTATCAACATGAAACAAATTCTAAGGGGTATACATCAGGTTTCTAGAACTCAACCATAATTAAATAAGCCCCAGAATACACGGTCAATATATACAACTCAGTTTTATTTTTATACATAAGCAATGAACAATTAGAATGTGAAAAGCTTTTAAAGAACCATTTAATATCACACCAAACATTGAAATACTTACATTTAAATCTAACAGCCATGCACAGGATCTGTATGCTAAAAGCCACAGGAGGCTGATTGGATCAATCAAGGAAGATATAAATAAATGGAGACATATGCCATATCTATCCATAGAAGCCTCGCTAGTAAGATGCCAATTATCAACTTGGTCTAGAGATTCAACATAATCTCAGTGGAAATCCCAGGATTTTTTGTGGATATCAGCAAGCTGATTCTAAAATGTGTGTGAAAAGACAAAGGAACTAGAACAGCCAAACAGCTCTGAAAAATAACCAAGTTGGAGAACTCATGTTGCACAATTTTAAGACTTAATATAAACCTCCCGTAATCAAGGCAGTGTGATAGTGAAGAAAGATGGAGACACAGGTCAAGAGATAGAACAGAGAATCCAGAAACTGACCCCATACACAAGCATCCTCACCCAACTTCTGATAATGACATATAGCCAACCTAACAGAAAAAGGGATATAGTCTTTCATCAAGTGTTACTGGAACAATTAAGTGTTCGTATGCAATAGTAATCAATGAACTAAGTAATTATTTGTTTAATTAATCGGTTCATTGATTAATTAATTAAGAGAGGCCTTGACCTAAATTCATAACTTATACAAATATTCACCCAAATGGATCATAGATGTAAGTGTAAAGTACAAAATTATAAAACTTTCATAAGAAAGAAGGAGTGATGTTGATTCATTGAATCTTTCAATAAAAACTTTTGGAGCACTTAGAATGAGACAACACAGTCTACACCCAGAGGATCCATTAGTGAACAAAAGGAGCAAGGATCACTGTGATCTTGGTGCTTAATAGTCCAATGGGGGGACTGACAAAGATAATGGAAATAGAAACTATGGTAGAGAATAATGAATGGGGAAAAAAAGGAAATACATCTTGGAGAGGATAGAAGAATTGGGGGAGGGGGTGTGAAATACTAGACAGGGTGAAATACTAGACACAGAGGGTCCTGCTGAAAAAGGTGTCAGTTGAATAAATACCTCAAGGAAATGAGAGAACTACCTGCTGACGGGAAGGTGATCTAGGCAGAAGGACCCATGAATTCCCCAAGGCAGGAGTGTGAACGTGTGTACTGATGGGAAGCAAGGAGGCCAGTATAGACAGAGAAACGAGGATGAGAAGAAGGAGGAATAAAGAGGTGGAGGTTGTGGGTCAAGGAGGAGAAAAAGAGGATGAGGGAGAGAAGGATGTAAAGACTGCCAGCAATAGACAAGGTGAAGCCACATCTGGTCATACCTGTTCCTCCGCCTCACATTACCGGCTGCAGATCTTTTTATTTTTTAATTGACATTTACTAAACTGTGTCTAGACCATGAAAAGCTAATTCTACTTGTAGCAACTAATTGAAGCAAGAAAATGGAACACGCTAAATGATCAATAGCAGTGTTTAAATAGGTTATGGCATGCTATGTGGCCTTTAAAATTCATAGCCCTGCAGAACATTTATGACCTAGCGAAATGCTCGTATCACTAGATGACCAGAAATGGGATTCACAGCTACATAGCTAATTTTGGTTAATGCATGTACATATACCTCTTCCCTGGCGATTATACCACAGTGTTAGAGGTGCTTACCTCCAGGGGCACCTGAATGGCTCAGTCGGTTAAGCATCTGGCTCTAGATTCCAGCTCAGTTATGATTCCACAGTGTGTGGGACCAAGCTGCATATTGGGCTCTGCACTGACAGCGTGGAGCCTGCTTATGATTCTATCTCTCTCTCTCCTCCCATCCCTCACTCTTGCTCATCTCTCTCTCATTCTCTCTCTCTGCCAAAAATACATAAACATTAAAAAAAAGGTGTTTAGATATGCTTATCTCCAGGTGTTTGACTTATGACCATTTTTCTTTCTTTTTTTTTTAAATTTTCTAAATTTTCTGCAATAAACTTTAAGACTACCATAATCATAAAATAACGTTTCAAATAAATGATTCAGTCTAGTGTCATTTAAATAAATAAAGGGTTTCAATTCATAAATTTATTAGGTACATTCAACATATCAAGGATAATTTCAAATAGTCCAGTGTTAACGTTGCTAAGGTCTAGATTACAATGGGAGTCTAGGGATACCTGGGTAGCTGAGTCAGCTGAGTGTCCAACCTCTGCTCAGGTCATGATCTCACAATTTGTGAATACAAGCACCACACCAGACTCAGTGCTATCAGCATAAAACTCACTTTGGATCATCTGTGTCCTCTGTTTGCCCCTTCTCTGTTTGTGCTCTCTCTGTCTCAAAACCAACATTATTATTTTTTTTATTGTTTTATTTTTTTAATGTTGATCTATTTTTAAGAGAGAGAGAAAGAGTAAAATTCGGGAGAGAGAGAGACAGAGACAGAGACAGAGAGACAGAGAGACAGAGAGAGAGAGACAGAGAGAAAATCCAAAATCCAAATCCGATTCCGGGCTCAAACTGACAGACTGTGAGATCATGACCTGACCTGAAGTCAGATGCTTGACCAACTGAGCCACACAAGAGTCCATAAAAACTGTGAGTATATAAGAAATTACATTTGTTTGAAAATCATATAATAGGCTTTACACCATATGCTATTGGCTTTAGGAAAGACTTTAGTGAACAGATTCATCAACCCACTTACTCTAATTAATATATTAACTTCCAAAATATCATCTTCAGTGGGTCTGCTCCAGGACCACATCATATTAAACACGAACAAACAAGCAAGCAAGCCAACAAACAGACAGACAAAGAAACAAACAAAACAAGAACTAGTAGCAAATCATGACGCATAATGATCCATCCCACTGTCAACTTTTGTTACTATTTTTTTTTGGCCAAAGAGCTTATTTCAAAGGATTCTATTGCTTTTAATACAGATGAACTTCTGCAATTAGTTCAGCATATAGGTTTGTGGACATACTGAAAATGTAAAGTAAATACATAATTTTATATTGTATAACCTTAGGCCTCTAACTTCCATGAAACTCCAAAAGGAGGACATTACCAGCACCATCTCCCTGCGATCACTCCCCATTCCTGCTCCATCTCCCTTCCCCAACGTAATCAATATCCTGACTTTGAGCAACAGAGATTAAATTAGTCCATGTTTGAATTTTATAAAAATATAATGGAATAATATGTATTTCTTTAGATCTGGCTTCTTCCGTTCAACATTATAAGGCTCATCGGTGTTGTTTTGGATAGGTGTAACTCAGGGATTGGTACTTCCACATTATATTCTCTTACATGATTATTTAACAATTTGCTTATCCATTCTACTGTTGATTCACGTCTGGAATGTATGTTTCCATACTGTACTTATTATTCGGAAGGCTGCTATGAACATTTCCCTTTTACTGTGCTCAGCATGAAGCATATCTACTACAGTGCGTTAATGTTTAGTTAGCTGCCTTAGCCTTAAACCCTGGCTGTACATCAGAATCACCCTGATGTCTGGATGGCAGTTCCACAGATCATTCTAATTTGAGCTTGGGTTAAGAACCACTAGGGTAGGTGTTGAAATCCCCAGACAAAAGGAGGAGATGAATCCAGTTTAAGGAATTCTCAATGGGTTCCACTTTCTGGACAATAAAATGCAATGTAAAAATTATTTTCTGGCCATATTGACATCACTTTTCTCCCCCTCCACCTCCCCGTCTTTCTTCTCCTTCTCCTTCTCCTTCTCCTTCTCCTTCTCCTTCTCCTTCTCCTTCTCCTTCTCCTTCTCCTTCTCCTTCTCCTTCTCCTTCTCCTTCTCCTTCTCCTTCTCCTTCTCCTTCTCCTTCTCCTTCTCCTTCTTCTTCTTCTCCTCCTGAGGACTCCTCTTCCTCCTCCTCCTCCTCCCCCTCCCCCTCCCACTCCTCCTCCCCTCTCCTCCCTCCTCCTCCTCCTCCTCCTCCTCCTCCTCCTCCTCCTCCTCCTCCTCCTCCTCCTTCTTCTTCTTCTTCTTCTTCTTCTTCTTCTTCTTCTTCTTCTTCTTCTTCTCCTCCTCCTCCTCCTGAGGACTCCTCTTCCTCCTCCTCCCCCTCCCCTCCCCCTCCCCCCCTCCTCCTCCTCCTCTTTCTTCTTGTTCTTCTTCATGTTCTTGTTCTTGTTCTTCTGTTCTTCTTGTTCTTGTTCTTGTTCTTGTTCTTGTTCTTCTTCTTCTTCTTCTTCTTCTTCTTCTTCTTCTTCTTCTTCTTCTTCTTATTATTATTATTATTATTATTATTATTATTCTATGTTGTAGCTTACATTTTGACCTACAAAAGACCCCACCCTGGAGATACAGTTTGCATGGATGTAGTGACAACTATGAGGAAATCAAAACAAAATACAGTGTTTTTGTTTTGTACATGAGTGTAATCTGCCAGGATTTTTTCCACACATTTTACAGGCATTACCAATAATCTCACAACTATACTGAACATAGGCGTTATACTTCCCCTTACAAATTGGAAAAGCAAACTCTGAGGTACCATTTGCCTACAATCGAAGATCTGGCTGGTAGAAGAAATTGATGGGGCCAGGTAATTTAAAAAATCCACAATTTTGCCCAAGGTAACCTCTGGGAAATCAGAAAATGAGCGGCTTTCATAAGTGCAGCTGCCCAGAGCCTTTCGGAGGAGCCGTCTGTGTGGAGCCCGGGCTTTGGCGCCATCACATCTCCAGGATCTCACTACCAGGAGAAACCCCCATTGTTGGGAAGGGCAAGAACATCCATGCATGGCAACTTAAGGTGTTTTAACCCCTGTCAAGATAGTGCAAACCTCCAATTACTTCATTCGGTACTTCAAGGAGCAAATCAAAGCACATCTCGTGGGATTTTCAAAAATCACTCTGAGATGAGAAATCAAACAACGAAAAGTCATAGCAACGCAAAGCAAGAAATACTTTCCAAAACAGAAAGGGCCCTCTGGAAGGGCCAGGCCATGAAGAGGGGATGAGCCCACTTTAATGCAGCAGTGCTCTCAGGAGCAGAGCACATAAAACAAAACAAAACAAAGCAACACAACAACAACAACAACAACAACAACAACAACAACAATAACAACAAAAACGTTAAACAACGTTAAACAAAAACGTTAAAACACATAAGGAATAGAAAACTATCCACAATGATGAAACCGAAGAATTCCTGTCAGACGAAATTCCAGGAGAAGTGACCGTTAAAGAATTGATCAAAATAGATAAAAGCAGTATAACAGCAAGAATTTAGAATAATTGTCATAAGATTAATCATTGGGCTTGAAAAAAGGCATAGAAGACAACAGAGAATTTAGTATTGCAGTGATAAAAGAACTAAAACATAGCCATGGTTAATTAAAAAGGCAATGACATAGGGATTGGTTTTAATCACTGATACAAAAACAGATAAGCTGGAAACTTGGATGTCTATTACCCAAGTTAATAGTTATGCGATTGTAGCAAAAGCTAATTCTAAAAAAACTTTTAAATAATGAAAAACAGAAAGCTAAAAGATGTCAAGATTTAAATACCTAGCATGAGCCGTGCAGCTGTATAGTTGTTTAAAATTCTAGGATATCAAATAATATTATGTGATAGCCTTTGTAACACATGCAAAGTTCACCATTTCTACCTTTGCTCTTCTACATGTGGAGTAATACGTTATTGGGCCTTATAGAATATCGAAAAAATGAATAGTAAAAATTATAAAGTTTTTGAAAGTATATTTTGCTAATGATTTTGTCATGTCAAACAAAGTTATAAATAGGTGTTATTTCCAAACCCTATTCACGTGCACTCTTATTATGGCTAGACTCCATAAAAAGTTATTGCACAATTGCAATAAACATGATTACCAGTGCAATCTATTTTTTTTAAATTCCATTTGTTCATTTATTTGAAAGCCAGAATAGAGCATGGAGAGTGTACCCTGTAGGTTCTGGATTCTCTCCTTGATTCCACATATCTTATTTGGAATGCTACCATAAAGACAGTAAAACAATATTATCTGGACAATGAACATGTAAACTTTAGTACACCTCACTAGTATTACAATTTTGCTGATTAGCATATGTGTTTACAAATACACTCGTGTGCACTGGGTGAAGTTAGATGTTTCATACTTCTATCCATATCATGAGGAATTCAATATATTTTAAAGAGTTAGATTCCAGTTACCAAATCTAATGGGGGATAACATGCACAGTTCTTGCTTATTTCTCACTTATTGCGAAATTATGAAGTTAACATAGAGCCCAAAGGGTAAATTCTTTTTAACTACACTTAACTGAACATATATCACTGAAAGTCAAACTTTGGCCTTTCAAAGATGACATGAGACTGAACGCGGAAAACCCAAAAGACTCCATGAAAACGCTGCTAGATCTGATACCTGAATTGACCAAACTCACAGGATACAAAATCAATGTAAAGAAACGGGTTGCATTTCTATACACCAATAAGGAAGCAACAGAAAGAGAAGTCAAGAAATCAATGCCAATTACAATTTCACCAAGAACCATAAAATACCTAGCAAGAAACCTAACCAAAGATGTAAAAGATCTGTACGGTGAAAAGTATAGAAAATGTATGAAGGCAAATGATGAAGACACAACAAAATCAGAAAAAAACAAACAACAAACAAACAAACAATCCATGCCTATAGAGTGGAAGAATGAATAGTGTTAAAATGTCAATACTACCCAAAGCAATCTACACATTTAATGCAATACCAATCAAAATTGTACCAACATTCTTCTCCAGACTAGAGTAAGCAACCTGAAAATTGGCACGGAACAACCAAAGAACCTGAGTACTCAAACTTATGTTGAAAAAAGAAAGCCAAAGTGGGAGGCAGCCCAGACTTCCCCTTTCCTATGGAGCTGTAATCATCAAGATAGTATGACATTGGCACAGAAACAGGCACATTAACCAATGAAACAGAGTAGAGAACCCAAAAGGGGCCCCACAAATGTATGCTGAGCTAATCTTTGACAAAGCTGGAAAGAGAATCCAATGGATAGAAGACAGTCTCTTTACAAGTGGTGCTGGGAGAACTGAACAGCAACAGGATGAAGAATCAACTAGATGACTTTCTTACAACGTGCACAAAAATAAATGCAAAATGGATGAAAGACTTAAATGTAGACAGGAAACCATCAAAACACTAGAGGAGAAAAGAGGAAAAAAAACCCTTTGACCTCAACTGCAGCCATTTCTTCCTTGGCATGTCTCAAAAGCCAAGGGAATGAAAAGGAAAAATGAATTATCAGGACCTGGTCTAGATAAAAATCTTCTGCACTGCAAAGGAAACAATCAGCCAAATTAAAAGGCAACCGATGGAAGGAGTGAAGATATTTGCGAATGACATATTGGTAAAGGGTTAGTATACAAAATGTATAAAGAACTTACCCAAGTCACACCTGGAAAATGTAATACAGTGAAAAAATGGGCAGAAGACATGAATAGACACTTTTCCAAAGGAGACATCCAGATGGCCCACAGACACATGAAAAGATGCTCAACATCACTCATCATCAGGAAAATACAAATCAAAGCCACACTGAGATACCACCTCACACTAGTCAGTGTGGCTAAAATGAGCAACTCAGGAAACCACAGATGCTGCCGAGCATATGGAGAAAGAGTAACCCTCTCTCCCTGTTGGTGGGAAAGGAAACTGGTGCACCACTGTAAGCATGAAACCTACGGACATCACAATGACTCTAAACGCATATCTTTCCCTAATAACACTGAATTTCAATGGACTAAATGCTCCAACCAAACAACATAGCATATCAGAATGGATAGAAAAAACAAAAACAAAAAACAAAACAAGGCCCATCTCTTTGCTGTCTACAAGAGACTGATTTTAGACATGAGGACACCTTCAGATTGAAAGGGAGGGGATGGAGAACTATCTATCATGCTACTGGAGGTCAAAAGAATCCTGGAGTAGCCAACTTATATCATGCAAAGTAGAGTTTAAATTGAAGACTGTAACAAGAGATGACGAAGAGCTTTTTATTTTAATTTCAGGGTCTCTCCATCAGGAAGAGCTAAACATTTTAAATGTCTACACACCAAATTCGGAGACACACACATAAATAAAACAATTAATTAAAAACATACAGAAACTTGTTGATAAGAATGTGGTAATTGAAGGGACATTAAATTAACCACAGAAAAAAGGATGGAAAATCTCCAAAAGCATGGAGGTTAAAAAACATCCCACTAACGAATAAATGGGTCAACCAGGCAATTTGAGAAGAAATTAAAAGATATAAGGAAACAAATGAAAACGAAATACAACAATACAAACCCTTCGGGATGCAGCAAGGGCAGTCCTGACAGGGAACAACAAAACAAAACAAAACAAAACAAAACAAAACAAAACAAAACAAAACAAAACAAAACAACAACAACAACAACAACAACAACAACAACAAACATTGCTATCCAGGCCTATCTCAAGAAACAAGAAAAATCCCCAATACAAAATCTAACAGCACACCTACAGGAACTAGAAGCAGAAGAGCAAGGCACCCCAAACCGAGCAGAAGTAGAGAAATAATAAAGATCAGAGCAGAAATAAGCAATATGGAGTCTAAAGGAAAACAGTAGAGCACATCAATGAAACCAAGAATTGTGTTTTTGAGAAAATACACAAAAGTGATAAACGTCTAGCCTGGCTTCTCAAAAAGAAAAGAGAGGGGACCCAAATAGGTAAAATCACAAATGAAAATGGAATTATTACAACGAATCCCTCAGAAATTCAAGCAATCATCAGGAAACACTATAAGATCTTCTATGCCAACAAACTGGACAACCTGGAAGAAATGGACAAATGCCTCCATACCCACACACTTCCAAAATTCAAACGGGAAGAAATAGAAAATGTGTATGGACCCATAACTAGTGAGGAAATTGAATCAGTTATCAAAAATATCCCAATAAATAAGAGTCCTAGACCAGGTGGCTTCCCTGGCGAATTCTAGCAGACATTTAACGTAGAGATAATAGCTATCCTTCCCAAGCTGTTCCAAAATATGGAAATGAAAGGAAAACTTCCAGACTCATTTTATGAAGCCAGCATTACTTTAATTCCCAAATCAGACAGAGACACAGAAAAAAAAGGAGAATTACAGGCCAATATCCCTGATGAATAGGGGTGCAAAAATTCTCAACAAGATACTAGCAAATCTCATTCAGTAGCATATAGAAAGTATTCAACACGATCAAGCGGCATTCATTCCTGGCCTGCAGGGCTAGTGCAATATTCACAAATCAATCAATGTGCTACATCACATTAATAAAAGAAAAGATAAGAACCATAGTACACTGTCAATAGATGCAGAAAAAGTATTTGAGAAAATACAGCGTCCTTACTTAATACAAACGCTCAAGAAAGTTGGGATCGAAGGAACCTACTTTAAACATCATAAAAGCCATTTATGAGAAGCCACAGTAAATATCGTCCTCAATGGGGAAAAACTGAGAGCATTCCCCCTGAGATCAGGAATAAGACAGAGATGTCCAATATCACCCCGTTGTTGAACATAGTGTTGGAAGTCTTAGCATCAGTAATCAGACAATAAATGAAATTAAAGGTGTCATCATTTGCAACGATGAATTCAAACTTCCACTTTTGCAGATAACATGACACTATACATGGAAAATCCGACAGACTCCACCAAAAGTCCTCTCGCATTGATACATGAATTTAGCAATGGTGCAGGGTACAAAATCAATGTACAGAAATTGGTTGCGTTTTATACACCAATAATGAAGCAACAGAAAGAGAAATAAAGAAACGGATCCAATTTAAAATGCACCAAGAGTCAAAAAATACCAAGGAATAAACCTAACCAAAGATGTAAAAGATCTGTATGCTGAAAACTATAGAAAGCTTGTGAAGGATATTGAAGAAGATACAGAGAAAGCGAAAAACATTCCATGCTCGGGGATTGGAAGAATAAATATTGACAAAATGTCAATACGACCCAACGCAGTCCTCACATTATATGTAGCCCCAATTACATTGCAACAGCATTCTTCTCCAAGCTGGAACAAGCAATCATAAAATGTGTATGGAACCACAAAAGACCCTGAATAGCCAAAGTAATACTGAAGAAGAAAACCAAAGTGAGAGGCACCACAATGCCAGACTTTAGCCACTACCACAAAGCTATAACCATCAAGACAGCATGGTATTGGCACAGAAACAAATACATAGACTTAATGGCATAGAATAGAGACCCCAGAACTGGACCCACATACGTATGGCCAACTAATCTTTGACAGAGCAGGAAAGAATATCCAATGGAAAAAAGACAGTCTCTTTAACAAATGGTGCTGAGAGAAGTGGACAGCAACATGCAGAAGAATGAAACTAGACCACTTTCTTACACCACTCTCAAAAATAAACTCACAATGGATGAAGGATGTGAATGTGAGACAGGAAACCATCAAACACTTGAGGAGAAAGCAGGAAAAATCGTCTCTGACCTCAGCGTCAGCAAGTTCTTAGTTGACACATCTCCGAAGGCAAGGGAACTAAAAGCAGAAATGAACTATCGGGACCTCATCAAAATGAAAATCTTCTCCACAGTGAAGGAAACAATCAACAAAACTAAAAGGCAACTGACCGAATGGGAAAAGATGTGTGCAAAAGTCATACTGGATAATTGGCTAGTATCCAAAACCTATCAAAAGAACTCACCAACTCCACACCCGGGAAACAAATAATCCAGTGAAGAAACAGGCAGAAGACTTGAACAGACACTGTTCTAAAAAAGACATCCAGATTGTCAAGAGACACATGAAAAGATGCTCAACAGCACTCCCCTGTCAGGGAAATCCAAATCAAAACCGCACTGAGATACCACCTCATGCCAGTCAGAGTGGCTGATGTGAGCAAATTAGAAGACTATAGATGCTGGTGAGGATGTGGAGAAACAGGAACCCTCTTGCACTGTTGGTGGGAATGCAACCTGGTGCAGCCGCCCTGGAAAACAGTGTGGAGGTTCCTCAAATCATTAAAAATAGATCTACCCTAAGACCCAGCAACAGCACTGCTAGGAATTTACCCAAGGGGTAGAGGAGTGCTGAGACATAGGGGCACATGTACCCCAATGTTTATAGCACTACTTTCAACAACAGCCAAACTATGGAAAGAGCCTAGCTGTCCATCAACTGACAAGAGAATAAAGAAGTTGTGGTTTATGTATATACAATGGAATACTACTTGGCAATAAGAATGAAATCTGGCCATTTGTGGCAACGTGGATGGAACTGGGGGGGGGGTATTATGCTACGTGAAATAAGTCAGGCAGAGAAAGACCGATACCATATGTTTTCATCCATGTGTGGATCCTGAGAAACTCAGCGGAAGACCATGGGGGAGGCGATGGGGGGAAAAAGTTATAGAGAGGGAGGGAGGCAAACCATAAGAGACTCTTCAATACTGATAACAGACCGAGGGTTGACGTGGGGTTGGGGAGAGGGGAAAGTGGGTGACGGGCATTGTGGAGGGCACCTGTTCGGATGAACCCTGGGTGTTGCGTGGAAACCAATTTGAAAATAAATTACATTGAATGAAAAAGGAAATCCAGGGGTTGCTCTTACTGTATATGAGATTGCTTTCCATTTTCAGCACTTTATGAGCGTGAGGTAGTAGTGGCTTAAGCTGCGTAGATGAAAGTTTTGTGTGTTTAAGAAAAGGAGTTGAATAAAGACAGAGGCCTGTCACATGTATCACGTTGACCTTGGCAAGTTACTCTTCTGATTGTTACCATGACTTATCACTCTTAGTGATTCACCTAGTTTGGAGTCATCCTTTCATACGAAGTGGATTTCAGTTGATCATGGTAGGTGGTCTTTGTAGTATTTTGTGAATGAATTGTGTATGTGGTGATGATGGATGGACTATGCTGGTTGCTTTCAAAAGCACTTACACGGACGGTGTAACACGTTTTCTACCCTTGGAATCCCATACGGTCTCTTACTACCTTGTGTATGCCTTACCTGAAATATTCATGAATTGGTAGGTAGTGAATAGGTTTTAGTGGCACTGAATGCCCTACTGGCCACTCACACAGAATTCGTTGCCACTTTGCTCTTAAGCACACAATGACTCGGTCTTCCCTAAGCTGCATGAAAGTGAGCATGGATACTAACTAGGCAAACTGTTTGCTGCTGCTGTGAAGAACAGCTTCGTGAACTGTGAGCTGTACCAACACAGGTATGGAACCCTAAGCAAGGCACAGTATATCGGTATTCTTTGAAAGGGTAGAGTAGTTATTTCAATTTGGCTTTCAGTGCGTTGCATGACAAGGCATTTAATTAGCTAAAACCCTCTTAGAGTCGTGTTTGATTGCAAGGTGTGTGTACTGTCCACCGCTAAGTGTCATTTCATGTTAGATGGAATTAATGGAGGCTGAAGCACCCGTGCATTCACCTCTAAGACAACCCTCTTGAACTCGTGAAGAATTATGGGCCTTCTCAGGTAAGATTAGGTACAGGTCTTTCTCAAGGGCATAATCTTAAACACAGCCAAACCTAAGGCAGCTTTGGGCAGCCCACCGTGATAAGATATGCAGACATTGTGACCTCACAAAGCGCCTGGTCTCCTAGCAACTGCGGTGTAACTCTCACAGCCTGCCTCCTGATTTGGCTTCACGGTAGAAAATTCATCAGGGCCCTGCGGCGGCCGCGAGACCTGGCAAGCGCGGGCGGCCCCTAGTGGCCTCACATCCTGAGCAGCAAGAAGAAGCTGGGGGCGCTGGCCCCAGGAGGCCCTGGCCCTGGCAGCAGGGGAAGGAGCCTCTAGCGCTGCAGGAGGGGCCGCCCTGGAGGCGCCTGAGGAGAAGATGGTGTACACGCGGAGGCAGCAGCCCCCGGAGGCCTGCCTCCAGACGGGCCGGCCAGCTGCCAGGCGGAGGCGCCACGGAGCCCGGACGGTGGCGGTCGGCCAGAGGAAGATGCCGCCCCCGCCGCCGCCCTCCCGCGAAGACAGCAGCCACCACAAGCCCATGGCCCCCGGGCCCTCCTCCGGGGGCCGCACCCTGGAGGAGAGTGGGAGGGCGGCCACCCCGACGCTGACCACCTGCCCCACCATTGGCGGAGTGGGCGACGTGTGGGTGGAGAGCAGCCTGGCAGAAGCGCGGCGCCAGGCGCGCCAAGTCCTGGGAGTGAACCTGGAACCCGTGGTGAGACTCCGCCGCTTCCCAGTGCCTGGGCGTGAGATGCGGGCCACCGCCGCGCGACCTCTCAGCCCCGGGACGGGTTGTGCCTGGAGGGATGAACCAGGGACAGCCGGGACCGCGTCCCCTAGTACACTTTATGGGCGAAGAAGCACCAGATGGTCCCGGCCCGCGCCCCTGGGATGCGGCGCCGCCTGCTGGGACTCCGCGGCAGCTGTGCCCTCTGCTGCCTCCCAGCACCGGGTCTGCGGAGGGAGGAGACCCCTGGACCGCAAGGGAGGTCCCCTTTCTTCCTAACCCCAGATTGAGATGTCTCCAGGACTGTAGGGGCAGATCCATGTGCTCTCTTGTTCCCTCATTGGTCTGAAGTCGTCAGACTTCCACCCCCACCCCCTCCAAAGGAATTTGGTTCCATGCTTGTGTAATAAAGCTAGAATTTCCTTGCTGTTCTCCCACCTCTGGCTCCTCCCGCCTCATTTTCTTTCTTTCTTTCCTTTTTTGACTGACACTCTTTCTGGACGAAAGATCGAATATGTGTGGAAAGTTGTTGCAATAGTTGGTATTCTCAACACCAATTGCAATAGTGGGTATTCTCAATCCCACACCTTTCTGAGTTTTAACTGGATTCCAACGCTTTGACCAAGGATACTGTCTAAGAAATTCAAGCGTATCACTGTTAATAATGTAAGGATTTGTATGGCTTTGAATGTCACGGGCTCGGTGATTACAAACCAAAAGATTCAAAGTTCAACTGTGTACACATTCTTCAGACGTTTCTAAAGATTTTATACTGAAATGTAATGTTGATGTTTACTGAACTCCTAAAGGAAATGGTAGACACTCGGAAGGTTTTGTTTAGTAAAATTAACTTGGGAAATTCTTTATAAGTGGGTAAAACTGAAAATGCATTGAGAAACCTCACGGTTTCTATTAAAAAACCAATGAGTGAATTTCAAAAAATAATAAATAAATAAATAAATAAATAAATAAATAAATAAATAAATAAATAAATAAAAAACTGGTGCTGGTTATGGACATGGATGGAATCCACTCGGAAATGACTTGGCCTTGTACCAATCTCACATACTGATCTGGGAATCTTTCCAGGATAATTTATTTTAAAATGGAAGTCACATAGTGTAAATGAGTAGGGGTAAGCGTGGTGACTAAACCTGCATACATAATAGCCGTTGGAATTCTCTGAAGTATTACTGATCTAGAGCGGTGGTACATTTTTTTTGGCACCAAATAACTGGTGGAGGTTATCTTTGGGCAAAATAGATTTTCCTCACTTATGTTTGTCATTGTTGTTGGATAACAGGAAATATCCACATTACCATGCATCACTCTTATAAATATCATGGCAGTTGGTTAACAGTTTTGCTCCAGGACTCTCCTTTATTATCTTATGTCCATGCACAGTTATGTTAGCAGGTATTGGTCTTTTGTTTGACAATCAAAGACCACAGGGATCAAACAGGAGAGCCACACAGAGTACTTTTCACTTTTATGATAGTGTTTATGTCCTGTGGCCAGCATGGAATTCTTGATTATCCAAGTGACCTCAGTTATTGGTGGCAGCAAGACTTAATGGTGTTTAGTCAGTGGTGCCGCAGCCAGATTTTACTGCGATATCGGAAGGGCCAAGGAGTGATTTTGTACCACTATTCTTTCAAGTTTAAGTATTGTGCAATAGAACCATCCATCCCAGGCTGAAACATGACCTATTAAATCTTCCATATTACGGTTTCTCCCTGCTTGGCAGCTTTTTAGGGGAATAATGAGAGTTGTGATTTTTTTTTAAATTTTCTTTTAATGTTTATTTATTTTTGAGACAGAGAGAGACAGAGCATGAATGGGGGAGGGTCAGAGAGAGAGGGAGACACAGAATCTGAAGCAGACTCCAGGCTCCGAGCTGTCAGCACAGAGCCCGACGCGGGGCTCGAACCCACGGACCGTGAGATCATGACCTGAGCCGAAGTCGGACGCTTAACCGACTGAGCCGCCAAGGCGCCCCGAGAGTTGTGATTTTGACTCTTGAGCTTGTAGAGTTCAAATGGCATAGCTTCCTAATATACAGTTTTCAGTAAGCCTCATATTCTTGTTTTCACTACTCAGTGGTAATGTGTTGTTACAAATACTGCCACATGAGTAAATAAAAGTGAATAATTATTTAAAAGATGCAGAGGGTTAAATTATACTCGTTTCATAGGAAGCTTATATAAATTTTCGTTACTAGCTTCCATGGCCAATGGTATTTCAAATACAGAGGTTTTTCTCCCCCACCCTTCCCAAAGTAACTGTTTTAGCTAATTAGCCCCTGAGGAAAAGATACATATTTGTACAACTTCCCTATTGTATATAATTGTATAGTAATTAAAAATGAATCCAATGACCATATTAGAATGTAATTTCAACATATAGCTTATCGAGGTAGCTTCCCAGAGGGTTTTGAAATTAGATGTAGCTGGGAGGATAACTTTGCTCAGCACAGCTTTGAAACACAACCATTGACACCATGCAGTTATTTGAACTTAACTGAGAATCTTAGTGTTTCCCTGCTATACCTTGTTACTTTATTGCACTTGAACTTGCATTCATGCTTTCGGTTATCTGGGCTATCTGATTTCGGTCTGGATCTGAATGTCCATCCTAAATTCAATATGTTGTTTAGCTGGTCCCTTAAAAAATATTGCCATTTCTAGTTTAAAAAACAGGATATTTTAAAAAAATTTGTTTTTGCTAAATTTTTAGCAAAATTTAGTAGGAAAATGAAAGTATTTTATGTATCCTTTTGGGCAGACCGTGAAAAGGAACTTGACACGGTGGCTTTTCTGGTGAGGCATTCATTTACTGTCTTCTAAAATGAGTCTGCGCTTAGGTTGTACAGGTTTTTGAAATAAATCCCATAGTCTTTATTCATTCTCGTACCTTTATATCTCATATGACACAAGAAGGAGAAAGTTTCTGACCTTGCTATGCTTGAGTGCCTATATGTGGTGACTGGCACCTCAAATAAGCTTTTGAATTCCTGATGTCAGTTTTATCCCCCTTCTACTTGTCACCCAGCAACTAAATTTTCCTTACAGAACCAGTAATGTTATAATTGTGGAGAGCAAGCTTCATTGTTGTTTACTGTCACTGTTGTGCTGTGTGTTTTGTCCAAGTTTGAGTACACAATTGATCCAGTATAATTTAAACCGGTGGCTGACACATATTACTTTGCTGTGTGCAAACAATAGTACTAGTGTTCTGAACACTGTTGAATAAAAATGCATGAAACATATTTGGATACAAAGAAATCTTAGCAATTTTGAACTCATAGTTTTTTGGTGTTCCAAGGATTGCCATGGAGCTCTTAAAATCAGTGTTTTTAGTGCATATATAATTTATATATATAATATTTATATCATTTAGAGGGTATATATATTATATAGTGGATATATATATATATACACACACACACACATACATATATGAAATTTGCTTTATTGGTGTGTTTAAAATATTTTTGGTAGATTGTCATGTCTTATGGGAATTAGAACTCAGTTGTTTGTCATGGAACTGAATTGTGTTCTGGGACAGTTTAATGTGCACATATGATTAAGATTTACAATCTGGTTGTACTTTTCTTTTTAATGTATTAACTGTAAATACGTGTTAGAGAATGTGCAGTGTCTGGCTCTTCTAATGATGTTGGAAAGTTTTGAAATGGAATCTTATGTTTGCATGTGAATCGCAAAGCAATGTGAGAAATTTTTATTTCTTTTGTTAACGGCAACACCCTGGAAGCCTGGAGATATGGTTTTTATGCTATTTTGGGAGTCAACAGTATGTCAATATAAAGACTGATGATCTAGTGAATCTCGGAGACAATGCTTCATGCCAGAGTCCAAACCATTACCCAGTTTGCCACAATAAAGACTTTAAAACTGCATCAAAGTTCATTTTGAGTCCTGACTCCAACCCCCTTCTAGTAGTGATAGAAACCCTAACACTCTCGTATGTTTGTATTATAAAAGAACATAATGTGCTGCATAAGAGTAGCAGCAGTAAAGGCTGTCCTAGAGAATAAAGTAAAGCCAGAATTTGCATTACAGCCTAGCTGGTAGACGTAGAGTGCTAGCAAGGGCAGGATTCATAGTATTATGTGCCCTGGATTTGTCTTTGTGTCTGAGTTCCTATCCATAATTGGAGGCAGCAGCGTACTAACTGTGGATCACATTGCCTGCGGTGGGATGAAAGATTGACCACTCGAAACCGTTAGAACTGTACGTAAGTTACAGAAATGCTCTGTGCTTTAGCTTCCTGAAAAACCACATGTGGTTAGTAAAATAAACTATTGGACTACTGAGAGGATTAAAAAAGGATGTTAATGGGTGAACACATAGAAAATGCTTCATAAATGCTATTAACTGGAGGCATGTGGGCTGAAAATAAATATATATGCTGAGAGGTACTTGCGAGTTTAACATCCTGAAAATAGAGTGTGGTCTGAGAAAGCCAAAAGACAAATGATGAGAAGGTAATGTATGAGTGGGTTTAGTTGAAGAAAGAGACAGCAGGAGGTGAGGTTAAGTTGATTTATTAGGTAGTTTTCACTGTTGGAGGTTTTCTAGACTTTTCTAGACTTCCTTAGATATTTGGGGTCTTTTGTCCTTTGTTCTGAAATATATTTAAAACATATTGTTATGTATATTAAACTATCTGAGAATTTATACAAATAATAAGAGTTACCGATCACAAACTTGCCAAATGTCAACATGAAATTTTCATTTTGGGTAAGCTCGGTAATGTTTGCTTTAAATCCATGTGAGTTTACATGTACAAAACTAAATCTGAAGCAATATGTGTGAGTTTTGTACTTCCTGTGTTAAAGGAGACCAGTAAGTGCAGTAGTTAGATTTGAAATAGCAGAACGTTGCTACCATAGGGAAAAGATAGCCTCACAGTTGAAGCATGGACACACTCATCTTTAGATTTGGGTCTAATGCCTGTGACTTAGCTCTGATTCCACTCCCACCTGCAGAAGGAATAACAACATATTCTAGGTTGGGGAGCAAGTCAAAGTTACAGTAGCTGAAATTAACAATAAAAGAATTTCCCTAGATGGAATTTATCTGGTGGTAAGAAGATCAAAACTGAGCCTGGCTGCAGAGTTTGCAAGAACAATGACTTATCATCATCACTCCCTTGTCTTGGCAATGGCACCTTACACTGAAATTTATAACATGCGGGACATATCCAGAGCCCAAAAGGAAAGCAGTGTTCAGAACAAGATGGGACAGTATTGCTCTCAAACAAATTTGAATAAATATTCTCGGGGACTCAAAACTGAACTTCTCTTACTTTGAAAGGTATTCATAGAAATGTTAATGTTGAGATTCTTCCAACTACTGAAATAAGTTATGTAAAATGTGTATGTATATATATATATATATATATATATATATATATATGTGTATATATGTATATGTGTATACATACACATATACATATATATGTGTATACATACACATATACATATATACACATATATACACATGTGTATGTATATATACATATATATACACATATACAAATATATATACATATATACATGTATGTAAAGAAAGGAAGGAGGTTATCATGAGTCACTGGTCCATAACAATTCTGAAGTTCAGCTGGCCCAGGTAGGCAGTCCTTTCATTGGGTCTTAAGGCCTGGGAATGATTTTCCATGGCTCTAGCTCCTCTGGGGTTCTGGCTTTCAACCTCCAAGTCATTCTTCCCTTCTCATGAAAGGTAGCCTGTGTCTACAGCCTTATGGTTGTCTTGGCCTACTTACTGATTGTAGGAGTTTGTGGGTCCAAAGCCTTCTTTCATTTTACTCTCTGGGATTAAGTAAACCCTTCTCTAACATGGACGTTTTCAAACCTTTATAAGGAAAAACACTCCTAAACTTCAAGTTATGTTGTAACAGAGAGAACCCTGTGCCCCACAGTTTAGTCTGCGAGGGTATGCTTATGAGAGAGAACACCAGGATTCTCCAAGACCCTTCTTCATTTAGGACACTTTTCTAGCATCTTTTCCCCAACGTCATCTGCTGAGTGAGGTTGGTAATAATTTCACCTTCAATAAGAGTGACATTATTGATGTTATCTGTGCTAACAAAACATGAAATTGTATTTGAATGGCATTGAGTAAGGGCAAGTAGTATCGGTTAGGGATGTGTTCAGCTGCCACAGAAAGGCTGCCACCAGTGGCATGAACAAAGAGAGTTTTACTCACAAAGAGGCTGTATGCTGTGCTCCATTAAGGCAGCAATGTCATCTGCAGCAGGCTGCATGGAATGGCAGAGCTGCCAATTTCTTTACGACCTACTACAAAATTTTGGAGAAAAGGGTAGCAGCCATTAATATAATAATACCAATATTTTTACCACTTACCATCTTCAAGATGCATCACATGTGTGAGCATTTCAAGCTCACAGCACATCTGTGAGGTAGAATTGTCAATGTCTTTTGGAGGTCATTCGTTTTCTTCTTAAGTCAAAAATTAGCTGTCATATTTCTAGGGCATGTGGCTCCACCCAATCCCCTCCTAGGTTTCCTTTGCTTATCAATGCATCAAGAAAACTCATAGGAATTCTAGAATTTAATACTTGTGAGTCATGGAGAAACCAGTTCTGCCTTATCAAATCACATTAAATACTCATGCCATTCAGTATACTCTCAGATGAACCGTTGGAAGGTGTTCCTGTATTAGCGTTGTATTTCTGTTGGCAAGAACCTTGCCTCCTAGGAGGTACTGTAACTTTCATATCTATTAGTAATTGCCAATGAAGTAAAAACCAAGAGTTTTCTTTGTCTTCTTGTTGACACGTTATAATGTATACTAAGTTACCTCGTTTCCTTGTTTACTTTCTTCGCATCATATACCAACTGCAATATCATCACGGAACAACGGTGGCCCCGAATGTAGCATCATTAGCTTTGGAAACTTCAGATATGGCCACGGTAACAGTTAGGGTGGACTCCATCCAGTTCTTGGCCACTTTGTCTTGTCTGATTCTCCCCGTTTATCTACCTCCCACCCCACACACCTAGCCCCAGCAGCACTGAGAGTCTTGTTAGTCAGTGAATCTCCAGCAGATACAGATGCAGACCATTTCTCTGGATAATCTTTATGGTTGACTGTGGCCTGGGTAGCAGGACTGGTTCAGACAGAAACACCTGATTTGGGTGCCATCAAGCAGTATCTGTGCCCTCCCTGAGAAATGGGACAGTATGCATTTCAAACCCTTCAAGTCTCCACTTCTCCCTGCAGACTTCTGTGTTTTGTTGCTTTCATCCACCTACCAAAGCAACCCAAACTTTATGCTAAAGAGAGTGGGCCTCGTGTGTCCTTTGCAGATTGGAATGCTGTTACTAGTTTGGGTTATCTTAACAAAAACTGGCAAATTATCTAAAAATGTAGAATTCGGTGTGAATTCAGAATCCGTACCTGTAGTAAGCCTCCATGGTTCCGTTGATTAGGGAGAGGTATCAGACCTTACTGTAAGAAACCCTGCCTTCGAATGCTACAGCTCTATGGGCTTTCAAAGCACTATTTCTAACCTGGTTATCAAGAGTCGTTAAGTCTTTGTGAGTATACATTCAGAGCTTTTTTTAAGGTCTGGATCGTAGTCTCCAATTTTTCATTACCTTCCTAACACATTTATTCCCAGAGTTCTCTTTATTTTTGAATCGTTCTGTTGGGCCTTTCACCACACCTGTCAAATAAAAAGTTTCCTCAAATTGAATATATGAACATTTAAGAGCAGTCACGTGTTCAGTGCCCAAATATTTTATGTTTTCCGTTAGGAGTTTATTCTGTCTGTGGATGGTGAATAAACAAATGTCTTTTTTTTTTTTTTTTTTCTTTTTTCCCCACATAATTAAGTAGATGTGCAAGGCAGGATGCTAGGTACCTGTCAAGGGTAATAGGACGTTCAGGAGTGTAAGTAAGATTTCTGTCATCAAAAAAAGAAAAAAAAAAAGATTATTTGATGAACTAAGATAAGCTAAAAAGCTTAAAGAACTTGATGAACTAAGATAAGCTAAAAAGCTTGATGAACTAAGATAAGCTAAAAAGCTCTACTGACATGATGATAAAGCTCATCTTTAAAGCTTGCTTTGTGTACTGATATTATTCCTTTTTTCTTGAAATCTAAAGAAGCTTTTCTCTTTGGCTCTTAACATGAAATGAAAAGACATTTTCCCCCTATATGTTCTTCTGCTGTTTTTAGGCTGAGCTTTTACAAAAGGCTTTTACGTATTCATTGCTTTTTATCTTCATCCTTTGTCCGAAACAAGCCTTGAGATGGGGAATGAGGGGGACTATTTCTAACCCAAGCTCAGAGGACTTAACTTCTCATAAAACCCATCAATTGATGAGGCATTGAACTCGTATCATGGTGTTCCTTGTGCAGCCCATGGGCAGGATTCCACTGAAGTAATCGATAGCATCGTGGAGACCCTGTCTCTGGAAGGAACTAACAACAAATAAGGATTTGACCTTAGAGGCAGATTTTCCTAGAAATCTAGGAATCAAGAGGGCCAGAAGTGGGATGGTGGGAGAGGGACACTGCAGATGTGCTGAATACCCAGGTTCGCTTGAAGCCAACCGAGCAGAGGAAGGTTCTGTCCTGGAGGAGCTTGGCTCAGCAGGGATCAGCTCCCAATTGTTATGCACTTAGTGAAAATACACTCATGAGAGCCTACATGAAGGATGCCTCCAGAACTCTAAGAGGATTCGTTCCTTTCTTATGTCTTTTTTTATGGAAAGTGTCTTGGCGATGCTTACTTCACCTTTGTGTGTCCACAGTTCTTCCTCCCACTAGTTGTGTTGCCATGAACCTCCTTACATAGCCCTTGCTCCCCTCCTAGACCATGTGTTCCTCATGGGCAGGGCTCACCTTAGCCATCCGTGTGTCGTTACTACAGTGCCAGCCATGTGCAAAGGACCCTGTACATACTGAATGAATGCAATGTGTTTATGGGGTTTCAGTTCCCAATTTTTACAGAAGAACTAGCTGTCTCACTTCAATTTTATGTGTAACAGCAGCACTCTATACTGGGGATTCTCTCTCACATTCTCTCTTTTTACAAACACCTGCATAATCAACTTTTGATGAACTCTTACCCTTTTGTGATCAGATGAATTGGGTGGAACCTTTGCCATCTAGACCTACTATCTTATTTGCAACCCAACACCACTTCAATTCCCTATCCTACAGTAAATTCTTGCTTAGCAAGAAGCACTATAGTTCAGTGACTAAGAGGGTGGCCCCTGGAGCCAGGCTGCTTGGCATCTAAAATCCTATTTTGCTCTATTTCTAGCAGCAGACCTTTGGACAACTTACTTTTTCTCTTTGTTACTCAGTTTTCTCAGCTGTAAAATCAGGCACAACCTAGCACCTTCACCACAGAGCTCTGAAATGAATTCAGTGAGGTAACAAAGGTAAAACACTTGGAATAATGCATGGAACCCCCTTCACTGCGCGTCAGTAAACACTCGCCTTTATTAGTGATGTAACTACGTTTTTGACAAAGTCGCTGCTTGCTTACTTAAAACCTCCACGTTGGCTGTGTTGAATGTACAGAACAGGTGAACTATGGAAGGCACCATGTCAGAGTCAGGCTTACTTGGCAGAATGAGGTCCAATTCCCTGATGCCGGTGATTGCAAGAGGATACTCAAGGGCACAGAGAGGCACAGAGAGGCACAAGGCCCTCGGTACAAACCCATAACAAGATGATCAGAAAGCCATAGGAAAACAGAGGGAACAAACTAATTTTCCTTTAGTTCCCACCATACACCAGTACAGTTCTCTGCAATTCACACACGTTTCCCTCTCAAGCGAACATAACAGGCCTGCGGGAAAGGTATTATTATTCCCATTTAACACGCAACTAGACTAATGCTTAGAAAGTTTAAATAACTTGCCAAATATCACATCTATGTGGCAGAGCTAGGATTTGAAACAGCATCGGTCACATCCCACTGCCTCTGCCAATCTTTAGAAACATCTTTGGAAGAAGTGAAATACGTTAGTCATAATCATGCGCTGAATAACATAGGACTGGGTACTATAGGCCCATGCAATCCCAAGGCGGGAAAAATATTAATTTACGAAGGCTGTTTTGCTTACTGTTATATTTCTCAGAGTGCACAGCGTAAGTGTTCACTCTTTGTGAAATGAGTGAGTTTACGAGGGAATGGACAGAAGTGTGAATACCTATGCTCATACGATTACACCGTGTAGTTTGGTTGAGGATCTCGGGACACTCTGCCTTACATCTTAACTCGGCAGAGTAACGGGAACGTTAGAGCTGTCATAGCAGGTGAAAGAGAAAGTTACTTATCATACCACTTGTCCCAAATTACTCGTAGGCCAGTTTAAAAAGCAGCACACAAACATAAGACAGTGAGAGAGAGCCAGGAAAGCTCAGAGAGAGGGAGAGAGAGAATCCCAAGCAGGTTCTACGCTGTCCGCACAAAGCCTGATGCAGAACTGGAGCTCGCAAACCATGAGATCATGACCTGAGTCGAAAGCAATATAGTCACATGCCTAACTGACTGAGCCATCCAGGTGCTCTCACCTTTGTTAAGATTGAAATTCCCAGGTTTTTACGTAGATAAATGACAGATCTTACAAACAACAACAAAACAGATTAGAAGGATGGTTCAAAACCAAGGATTGCAAGATTGCAGTAAGGACATAATATGTGGGAGTAATCGGGGTGCGTGGGAGGAAGAAAGGGCCAGGGGCCAGATGGAGGGTCTGTAAATGGAAGCCGACATTCTAGCAAAGGTGGAGACTTGTTACTTCCACTCCTTTACTCCCGAACGTGTTGTCCCCAGCATGTGGTGTCCACTTACCATATGCTTCAGAGCTGCAGGATGGATAAGCAGCCCATTGTAATCAGGAGAAAACATTCCACCCACAGAATTCACTAATTGGCCTGTTCTATAATGTTTACCCTCTTACTGGCATTGCTAAAAGCACCTACTTTCTCTATACCACCATAGAACAGGCAGATTTTCCCTTGTCTGCCTTTGCTCGCTTGCTTGTCAGTTTATTGGTCCACCTGTGGCTTTATTCACCACTCACCGAAAACTGACTGAGGGACTCTGTGTGCCAGCCTCTATTCTTGAGGTGTACCCCTGCCTCCGTAGTGGTGGTGGGTAATTCTTGACCTCTGGGCTTTCAGCTCGTACATCAGGTGGGGCTCTCCATCACCTTCTGTTGCTTTTTCATTGTCATTGGGAAGGTGTCTGCCTGTTTCTTCTCTCTAATTATGTACACGGTAGAAATCAGTGCTTTGGGGATATGGATGACTGCAGTGAAAAGACCCCTGGACGTGTCTTTTCCCTTGGGGAATTTGCATATTTGTGCATATTTGTGTCTCAAAATCTAGTTTATCCTAGAGGTAGACATTTTAAACAAAGCAAACACAGTCCAGAAGGGGCTCAAGAAACAAAATCGTTGGATGTGTCCCTGAGCCTGGTAGCAACGCAGGTGGGCTAGAGGCTTACAGATGTGGAGCTAGACTGTTGTTGGAAGACAGCTTCACTGTGCATCTTCAGCCAGGAAGTGGTACAGCTGGAATGAGAATTCTCATAGTGTGATTCTTGGCCTGGTATTTTCCTGCTGACTCATTGGCCTGGGAGGGCTGAGACCTGTTGGAACTTTGTTGCGTTTTGCTGCAGAATCAAACACTAGCTAGGTTTGTCAGGTAGTTATAGAATGGGCTTTTACAGCAAGGTAGGGTTGGGGTCAGGGTGACCTGGCAGGAGGGAGGAAACTGCACAGGCAGGAGAGTGGGACTGACAGAGGCTGTTTTCTTCCATTTTGTTTGGGCAGACCTTAGTGAGGATGTCTAGTCCTGAGTACTGGTGAAGTTTATGTACTGGCCATGGAATTGGGCGGGCACCTTAGAGAGATTCCTGACAGTCTGGGGGAAATGTGTGTGTGTGTGTGTGTGTGTGTGTGTGTGTGTGTGTGTGTGTGTGTCAAAGAGAAGGAGAGTGAGAGAGAAAGAGAGAGAGAGTGAGAGAAAGATGGAGAGAGAGAAGTCCCAGTAAGGGAATGTGATATTTATTCGGATTGCCTCTTCAATTCATTTTCAAAGGATTCAAATCACAGGGAATTTCTCTTAATACTAAAAGTATGTACTGAATTTAATCCTAATAACATTAAAAAGAAAATAGGATCTAGAATTTGATGTCCATCAAATTATAAATAAATCCTTCTGAGGCAGAAGGGTCAACATGGTGGAGAAGTAGGGGGAACTGTACATCCCATGTCTCTCAAACAAAGTGCTGAAGCCAAAGTATTTTGAACCCCAAAAGTCTGCGAGTAAAAGACACTGAATACTCCTGAAGGAAATGAGACAACTTGAGAAATGACAGGTGGCTGATTGTGAACTGGGGTACATAAATTGGGCCAAGTAGGAATGGAGGGAAGAGACCCCCTTCTGCGGAGAGACAAAAGTAAGAGAAAGAGTGGCTCTGGGAGTGTAGGGCTGTATGTGGATAAGAGGAGAACCTCGGACTGGGACTGAGAGGGATCTTATCTCTAACTGTGGGGCTTTCTTGGGTCTGGGGCTAGGCTCCCTGTTTGCGCACCTGGGGAGGAGAGGAGCCAGCATTGGTTTCAGGGGTAGATCAGGGGCACAGTCCACAGAAGGAGACAGTAGCCCCTCCCTGGAGGGCTGTGCAATAGAACAAAGCCTGCCTGCATCCACCACCCCCCGGATCAGTGGCTGGGTCTAGGGCGCAGTCTGCAGTAGGAGAAAGTGGCCCCCTCCCTGGGGGCGTCGCTGTGGGACAAAACAATGCGTGCCTGCGTCCACCATGCCCAAGCTCAGCAGTGAGGTCAGCAGCGCAGTCCACGGCAGGAAAAGGCGGGGCTCCCTGAAGCACAGCAGCACAAAGATAGCCAGGAAGACATTTGTAGCAGCACAGAGAGGCACTTCCCCAGTGCCAGAGCACACGCAACGGGTCTGCGAATCCTAGACAAGCGCTATGCCAAAGGAGTCAGCGGAGCAAGAAGGACCACCCTGCGTGTGCCCTGGGCACAATGAGGACAACTGGAACGGAGTACACCAGGTCATGGAGAAGAGGCTGGGCATCACCGTTTCCCCACCACCATCACCACCACCACCACCACCACCAAGGCGGGGCCTCAGGGATCAGTCCAAGGGTCCATAGTGGAGGTGGGACCAGCCTACCCCAAACCACGCCCCTCTGCGCTGGGTACCTGCTTATCTGATGGAGCAGGGTAGGCGCTGTGGAACCAGGCAGGTCCATCATCCGGACCAATGATGTTGCATAGACTGGATTAATTCCGGGACAACTCTTGTTAGTTAGACATATTCTCCCTTCCTTTCTCTTCCCTCTTTTAGTTCGATAACTCTGCTTGTTGGTTCGTTTAAGCAGACATTTATAATCCATTCCCTGGATACATTTCCTACCTATATTTCTATAATTTTCTTTCTCTGTCTCTGGAATCATCAAGCCATCTAGTTTCTCCGTCTGGGTAAACTTATCTTCCTTTTGTTCCCCCATCTCCTTCCTTATTTTCCTTTCTCTCTCTCTGCATTAAGCCATTTAGCCTCCCAGTCTGGTCAATATATATATTTTTTCCTTTTCCCCACTCCTGTCATTTCCCTCTTTATATGTGTTCTTCCAACAGCAACGCCTCTACCTTGTTCTTTACTTGTAGCTGGTGTTTCTGGTTTGTTTGTTTTGTTTTGTTTTTGATTTCAGACTGTTTTTCTGTGTGTGTGAGCGTGTGTGTGTCCATTTATTTCTTTTAGTTGCACGTTTCCTTCCATGTCTCTGTTTCCTGTTTGTTGGTTTGTTTGTTTTCCTTTCCAGGGCTACTTCAAGGGACAAATAAAAGCACACCTTGTGGAGGGTCAAAAACATCATGACGAGTAGAGAACTCAAAGAGCCAATGCCACAACAACAGAGAGCCAGTAACACTCTCCAAGAAACACTACCTGCAGGGCTAGAACCTGCAAAGGGCGTGACCCCCATTTCATATAGCAATTCTTGCAGGTGCAGAGCAAATAACAAGCTTGTAAACCTCATAAGAGAGAGAAAACTAGCCAAAATAATGAAACAGAAGCATTCCCCTCAAAAGAAGTTCCGGGAAGAAGTGGACAGCTAACGACTTGATCAAAACAGATATAAGCTACATATCAGAATTTAGCATAACAGTCAAAAGATGAATCATTGGGATTGGCAAAGGCATAGAAGACAGCATGGAATCCATTATTGCAGAGATCAAGGAAATAAAAAGTAGTCATGATGAATTCAAATGGTATAAATGAGGTGCAATTTAAAATGGAGGCAGCCACAGCGCGGATGGAAGAGACAGAGGGGAGACTAAATGAATTAGAAGATAAAAATATGGGGAAAAGGAGGTGAGAAAAAGATAGAGAAAAAATTGAGGATCGAGAGGGGAGAATAAGAGAACTAAGTGATGCAATCAAATGGAACAATATCCATAGCACAGGATTTCCAGAAGAGAGCAAAAAGTGGTGTAAAGATGACCTTGAACAAATCATAGCTGAGAACTTCCACAATCTGGGGAAGGAAACCGGCATTGAAACCAAACGGGCACAGAGAACTCCCTTCAGATGTAACTTGAGTTGATCTTCTGCACAACACATAATAGTGAAACTGGCAAAATACAAGCATGAAGAGAGAATTCTGAAAGCAGCTAGGGATGAATGGACATTAACGTACAAAGGTAGAAATATGGGGATAGGAGCACACCCATCTACTGAATTCAGACAAGCCATAAAGGAATAGGGGAATCTTCAATGCGATGAATAGGAAAAATATGCAACCAAGAATCCTTTATCCAGCCAGCCTGCCATTCAGAATCGAAGGAGAGGTAAAGGTCTTCCCAAACAAACCAAAACTGAAGGAATTCATCACCGCTAAACCATCCCTGCAAGAGATCCTAAGCGGGATTCTATGAGGGAAATGTCGCAAGTATCACAAAGTGCCACAGACACCAGTACAATCATGAAAAGTACAGACATCACACTGCCTCGGAACCATAGCTCTCCATAATAACACTGCATGGAAGTGGAATAAATGCTCCAACCAAAAGACATAGGGTATCAGAATGGATAATACAAAACAAGACCCATCTATTTGCTGTCTTACAAGAGACTCCTTTCAGACCTGAGGACACCTTACTATTGAAAGTGGGGGGATGGAGAACTACCTTTCATGCTACTGGGAGTCAAGAGGAAGCTGTATTAGCCATACTTATATCAGAAAAACTTGACCTTAAATTAAAGTGTGTAGCAAGAGATGTTTAAAGGCATTATTAAATAATTACAGTGTCTGTCCATCAGGAGGAGCGAACAATTATAATGAGTATGCAGTGAATTCGGAAGCACACAAAGATTTAAAACATTTAATCACAAACATTAACAATCTCATTGATAAGAATATGGTAATTGCAGGGGGCTTTAAGACTCAACTTACAACAATGGACAGAAAATCTAGACAGAATCAGGAAAGAAACAATGGTCCTGAATGATACATTGGACCAGAAGGACGCGTCAGATATTTTAGAACTCTACATCCCAAAGCAGCAGAGCATACTTTCTTCTGGAGTGCACGTGGAACATTCTCCAAGAGAGACCACATACTGGGTCACTAAAAGCCTTCAATAAATATAACAGAATTGAGATGACACCATGCACACTTTCAGATCACAATGGTTAGAACTTGAAATAAACTACAGGAAAAAGTCTGCTAAACGTCTAAAAGCATACAGGTTAAAAAACATCTTACTAAAGAATGAATCAATCAAACAGACAGAGAAGAAATTAAAAGACATAAGGAAACAAATAAAAATGAAAATAACAATCAAAACTTTTTGAAAACAAATGTACTTAAAAAGATGGTAAAAGGGTTACTGAAGCCGAGTTTTGCATACTTGAGACAGCATGTAATGCACTAAGGAGTCAGAGTGCTTGGGGTAACGGCCATTTCCATAACTTTCTTAGTTCTGTGACCTTGAGCAATTATCACATCTCCTTCAGCCTCAATTCCTTCTTCTGTACACAGGGTCAATTGAGATGCTTTATCAGGTAACCGTGCTTGCCACAGGGAAGTGATTGGTAGCTGTAAGTTCATTGCTTTGCCCCTGATATTCCCAGGACTCCTGCCAGGGAGCCTGGAGGCCTGTGTGCTGGCCTGAATCTGCAGCATTTTCAGGCAAATTGTTCACTTTGTGATTAAGTCTTCCGTTTCACTGAGCCCTTGATTCACCCCATGTGTTCTGGCATCTGCCGCCTTGCTTGGGTTCCCTCCTCCTTTTTAAGACCCTTACTTGGTTTTGTGTGATACAGTGATCACACCACCTGAGCATCAGTTATTCACAATAAGCGTGACTCCTCTGAGTAGCTATGGTATTCTGATTATTCCCACATAAAGCTAGTTTCTGCAGCTCTGATTTTCTGCTAAATTATACCAATGCATATTTTAGAAGACTGTTTTGTTGTTGTTGTTGCTGTTTTTGTTGTTGTTGTTGTTGTTGTTGTTTTTGTTGTTTAGAAATCATTTGCTTCCGGTTCATCTAGTCTATCCAGTAACACCTGCAATAACATTGAGATAAACCTTGGTTTTACCTGTTTTCACTTTTTAACGCCAGTGGATTTTGTTTCCGGTTTTCTTTTTCAGGCTCCCTTTGGGAAGTTCTATTTCTTCCATCTTCTCGCTCATGTTTCCTAAATAGACAACGGATTGTTTGCTAGTTGCTGTCTCTGGGACGTTGTTGCTGTTTGCCAGGTGTTAGTATTGGCATGCCAGGCCTGGGGTGTTCATTCTTTCACGGATTTTTGTTCCAGGTCTTCATGACAAAGGCAACAGAATGAAGAAGGTACTGAGTTGAAGCAGTTAGAAATTCACTTCAAGTAGGACTGCCAGAGGAAGTGGGCACTGCATTTAGAGGAGGAGACACAGAAATGAACCACAAGTGAGCAAAATGAGTTGGGTGTAAGAGAAAAAAAAATAATTCCAGCATGATAGCCAAGTTTTCTCTGCTTTTATTTGATCTATGGGATAAATGTGTAAAGTACTACAAACCCTTATGATTTAGGCTGCTTATTTTGATTTTAATGTTTGTTCGTTGGTTGGATGGTTGGTTGGTTGGTTGCGTGGTTGGGTGGGTGGGAGGTTGATTTGCAGTGTGTGTGAGGAAGGGGAGGGGATGAGAGAGGGGGAAGAGAAAATTCCAAGCAGGCTCTGTGCAGAGTGTGACCTGGGGCTTGAAACCACAAACTGCGAAATCATGACCTGAACTGAAACTAAGATTAGGTCACTCAACTAACTGAGCCACTCAGGCTCCCCTTGGCTGCTTATTGTATTTGCACTTTGGGTCTTCGTGTTACAAATACCATAGGGAGTGGTGTACATGCATGATCTAAGGAAGGTGCAGCTATTATTTTTTTTTCCTTATAACACTTTATTCAGGAGTAATATTTCATAAGTTTATTAGAAAGACAGAGTGAAGATTGTAATTGGGAGGAAATCAGGTAAGGAGTCATTGCAGTTGACCAGGAGAGGTGAACATGACAGGAATTAGTGTGGACGCAGGAAATGGAGACATGAGGACAGATGTGGTATTTTTTTGAAAATGCTTTTTGTTGTGTAATTAACATTATGTAAAATAACTCTTTTGGTGCATAGTGCTTTGAGTTTTAAAGATTGTATATACTCATGTAAATGTCACCCCAGTGATAATACAGAAGAGTTCTGTTCCTGGGGCACATAGGTGGCTTAGTCACGTAAGCATCCCACTCTTGATTTCGGCTAAGGTCATGATCTCACTCTTCTTGAGTTTGAGCTCCTGATCACGAACTTCCCGGAGCCTACTTGGGATTATCCCTCTCTACCTCTTTTTCTGTGCCTCCCCCACTCTCACTCTCTGTCTCCCCCCCCCAAAAAAAAAATTAGACACAAAGAGAACAATTCCATCAGCTCCCAGAATTCCCTCATGTTGAATCACTCTCACCCCACCCCTGAGGCCTGGCAACCATCTATCTCCAACTTTAATAGCATATAAATGGATCCTTATTGTAGGTAACTTTACGAGACTGGTTTCTTTCATTCAACATCATGCCTTTACAATACATCTGTTTCTTAGTGTTTCCCTGTACGGATATACCAGGGTTTGTTTAACCATTCATTTCCTGAAGGAAATTTGTGTTTTTCCATTTTTGTCAGTTATGATTAGAGTTGCTGTAAACATTTGTGTGCATGTTTTTTTGTTTTTGTTTTATAAACATAAGTTTTCACTTCTCTAGAGCAAATGTCTAGGAGTCAGATTTATGGGTCACATGCAAGTATTAGGTATTGTCTTTAAAAAATAGATATATTTCATGGGCTCCTGGTTGGCTCAGTAGATTGAGTAGCTGACTTCAGCTCGGGTCATGATCTCACGGTTTGTGAGTTCAAGCCCCATGTTTGGCTCTATGCTGACAACTCGGAACCTGGAGCCTGCTTTGGATTCTGTATCTCCTCTCTCTCTGCCCCTCCCTGCTCACACTCTGTCTCTCTTTATCCCTCAAAAATAAGTAAAGATTGAAAAAAACATTTTCAATATGTGTATAGCAGTATTTCAGGGCAGTTTTAATGTGTTTCCCTGAAGCCTAGTGTTGTGGAGCATCGTTTTGTGCACTTCAATATATGATATTCTGGACACAAGACCTTTTCTGGCGCCATGCGGGGGACACGGATTAATGCTGTGGGCATGAATGAATGCATGGGCGAGGCGGTGAGGGAATCAGTAAATCGCCTGTGGTGTTCATTTCAGTGAAATCCACCCTGGAAAAATGAAGGCGATGGTAACAACAGCCAAAGAAGAGCCGCAAAGGCATGCAAGTTACTACGGGCTAAGCACCATTTTCAGGGCTATCCACTCGGTAACTCATTTAAGCCTGGTCAGCGCCCTATGCGCCAAGCACTAGCATTTTCACACTCTGAAGACGGAAACAGCGAGGCATAGAGAGGCTGCGTCACAAGCCCAAGGTCACAGAGCTGGGGAATAGCAGTACAGGATTGAGAATCCCGGGGCGTCCCCCACCCGAAGGCTGCGCTCTAACCCTGTTCCGTATTTCCTCTCTATTAACGTGATATGGGGGCACCCGGGTGGCTCAGTGGGTTGAGCGTCCGACTTCAGCTTGGTCATGATCTCACGGTTCATGAGTTTCAGCCCCGCGTGGGCTCTGTGCCACAGCTCGGCGCCTGGCGTCTGCTTCCGAATCTGTGTCTCCCTCTCTCTCTGACCCATCCTCACTCACGCTCTGTCTCTCTTTGTCTTAAAAATAAATAAAAACATTAAAAAACAGTAAAGTGATATGGTATTATTTGCTGTACCTAAACAAGCCTGGGTTCTGCACAAACACGGATTGATTTGTTTACTTGAGTCGTGAGGTCTCCTCTTGGTGGTTTATCACAATGAGCTAGGAAGTGTCTGAAGCAGAGCGAGTGTATGTTCCCTCAGCCACCTCTGGAAACTCACTCGGGAACGCAAAACCGAAGTGTACAGATGGGCAAGCGGGGTTCAGTCTGCTAAAAGTCGGTGTGCGGGCGTCTGCATATCCCTGCGTAACATGACGAATGCATTTCCCATGGAGGGTACCGCCTGGATTCGGAAGCCTTGTTTGGAGCAAGTAACAAGCCGGGTCAAGAAGAGAAACAGCTTCCAGGGCAAGATATGCAGTGGCCTCTGGGCCCTCTGGGCCCTCGGCAGCAGTTGCTATCGAAATGTCCGGGCACATGTTCTGGTGAGCACGATGGGAGTGAGATTAGTCACGATCTTTACTACTGGTTTAGGGCTCCAGTCAAAACCGTGTCTCCATAGAAAGGAAACCAACCATCTCCATAAAAGTTAATCCATGATTAAGGGGGTGGAAAAAGCCAGTATATTTATAGTGACACGAGAATCAGGAATGGAACTTAGAGGCCTTTTGTATTTTGCTCTTTCTGCTTAAATAATGCAGCAATGGGAGAGTTTTTTTGTGTGGGAATGTGTAATTTAATATCATTGAGTGAGGGGATTGGAACGCTTCACCCGCTCTGCTATTGAATGACACACTCTCAGGCCAGCAGCGGACTTGTGTCAGGGCCGAGCTGAGATCTCCCCGGGAGCCCAGCGGGGAAAGGGAGGCACAGTAAAGGTTGGGCACAAAGGGCAGGAACGAGGACTGTTTTGTAAATCCGAGCCTGAGGCACGGGCCGGGCGGCATGAGTGCGGAAGGTTTTCTGGCTGAGGGCAGGGGTGAGACGCACCTGTGTAGACAGTCCTTCCACACTTCGGGGTCCCTCCTCGGCGGTCAGCATGGGGCCAACACTTTGCTGACACTGTCCGGCCCCACAGCCGGGGTTTGAATCTCATACTGGAAGACTTTTCATTTTGGGTAGAGGATTCCCAGCCCCATCACATCTCCCCAAACCCTGTGAGTTTCCTATCGTTGCTCCTGCACAAATTTCTGTAAACATCGCACTTTGGAACACCACTCGTAGTTGCCACACGCCTCAGCGTCGGGGTCCAGGCAGGCCCTTCCTGTGGTCAGGGTTTCCTACGGCTGCAGCCAAGGAGCAGCTGGACCGCCCAGCTCCTATGGAGCGCAGCTCCAAAATGTGTTCACTTGCTTGTGGCCCCGGCTCCTGGCAGATGGCCCTCCCTGTGGGCCATTCACAGCCTGGCTGTTTGCTTCTTCAGAGCCAGCACAAGCATCTTGTTCTACTGGCGGTCTCTGATGTCAGAGAAGGATGAGATGCTCTTATAAAGGACTTTCCATCCCTCGGTTAGATCAGGCCCACCCAGGTCGAACTCGATTTAATTATAGCCAGCGAAATAGGGACCTTAACTGCACCCAACATCCCTTCACCGTTGTCATATGATATGATGTGCTCATGACAGTGACTCCTCATCCCCTTTGCCCTATTCTGCTGGTCAGAAGCAAGTCCCTGGTCTGCCTGCTCTGGAGGGGAGGGGATTTGTACAACGGTGTGACTCATCACAGGTCACCTTCGGGGAGGTAGGTCTGCCACACCCTCTCAGCCCCGGCTCCAGATCCTTTCAGGGCACAGCGATTGGAGGAGGCCTGGAAAGTTAGAAGTGTGTGTGTTTTGTTCAGCTCTGGGATTCCCAGCACCCAGGCCCGGGGGCCCCAGATGGTCCATAAGCCTCCTTCCACTTTGCTTCCCTGCTTAGGTGCTCCAAGGAGGCAGGGGCTACATGTCCCATTGAGGGTGCCCTGGACCTCTCCCCCCACCCATTCATCCATCCGTCCGGGTGTCATGGCTGACTGTGTGCCTCCAGTGTCTCCGTCCCTACCCTGGCCCGGAACACCACACTGGCCCCCAAGTTGCTTATAGTTCAGTGCATGTGGTGGTGAGGGGGGACCGAGCCTGTCTTACTTTCTGTGGGCATTACCCATGTCTCCTGGCCTGGCTCACAAAAAAGAGCAGTCTATTGGTTGTCATAGCTCGGAAGTTAAGGGATGGCCTGTCTTCAGGCACAGCTGGGTCCAGGGCTCTCAGTTGTGAAAAATACACAATCAATAAAGTTCTTTTCTGTCCCGTTCTGCTCTTCTGGCAGGTAGACTGAGCCTCCTTGGCTGTGGGCTCTTAGCAAACACCACACAGCATCTACAATCTCCCCTGCCAGCTTGTGACATCCTCATGCACAGACTAAGTTCACACACTCCTCAGCAGGGGACGGTGATTCACATCACCCCCCCTTGTCCCCTCGTTTCAGCCAAGGCCTCGCTTTGTACCCTGTCACTTGCTGCCCTCCACTTGAAGGTGCCAAGTCAGTTTTAGGGACAGAACACCAATTCAATGCATTAGCTCTATGACCAGAAACACAAGCTGCAGGCATGGCTGGATCCAGGAGCTCTCATGATATCACTGGGGTTCTAGCTCTCTCTGTGTCTTTGCGCCGTTTCCATCTCCTTCTCCAGATAGGCTGTCTCTCCATGGAAAGGAAAGATGGCTGTGAGGAACGATGGCCCTGAGGCACCAGGACCAGGGCAGGGCCAATTTGCACAGATTCAAGGAGACGCTCACTCTCAGGGTCATGCCTGAGAGCTACATCCCCCCTTACACTTTGTGTCCCGGCTACCCCCCTCCCTCAATCTAGAGCCAGCCCTGTGGGCACTTCAGCAGTGGGGCAGAAAGAGCTCTTGGTTCAAGCAGTTTCCATAGATGTTAAGGGAACTCTGGTAACAAGTTTGACTGGCCCTGCTTGGGCACATGATCCCACTTGCAGTACCGCTGAGCAGACAGGACCCCTGGGCTCCCGGGAGCCAGGTCTTCTGCGTCACAGTCCCTTGGGAACCACAAGTACCAGAGGGTCAGCCCCCAAAGCACAAGCTGGATGGGCAAATGTAACACATGGTCTCTGGGGTTCCACCCGAACCCGCGAGCACCTAAGTGTACCCTATCTTTTATTACCTGGTACTGCTGCGTGCTTACAGATCTCAGCCCTTCAGTCAAACTCGGAATCCGTGAGGATGAGGGCCGTGCCTTACGCCCCCACAGCGCTGAACAGAGAGCCTCGTGCTTCCAGGTGCCCACGGAATCTTCCTACTATGACCTGATTCTGCACTTGGGCTGCCTAGGAAGTAGACTCTTAGGCTGCCTGGTGGGAAAGCTTGACGGCTCCCCCGACTGGCTAGGCGAATCCACATCAGGATTGGGATGATGCTATTTCCACAGATGGCCTCTTATGGGTCACATGTGCATGCAAAACGCGGCCTCCTCATGGAGCTGCGAGAACCTGACTCACTCTCTCTCTCTCTCTCTCTCTCTCTCTCTCTCTCTCTCTCTCTCTGTGATCCCTGCTTCAGAGAGCTCGGCCCGGTGGGGGAAATGCTGGATTCTACCTTTGTGCTTTGGGAACACCAAAACTGGGCCTCATACATCCTGGAGACCCCTGCTTCTTCTAGCCAATGGGAAAACTGGGTGAATGGCAGCGTGGCAGGCCTCTGGGCCTCCACTCCAGAGCGCTTGGATCAATGAGGAAATATCACTGCCTGCCTTTGCTCTCGCTGAGCAGCTTGGGGTCTCGGCTGGGTCCCAGGGAAGGCTCTCCTTCCTAAGGACACCAGGGTCTCAGTATAACAAAGGACGGGTCTTGTCGGTGGGAAGCAAGGCCAGAAGACAGCATGGTGGGGAGCTTGGCAGATGCGTCCGAGCTCCGCCTTTTACGTGTAGGGTCGGGGAAGCTTCTTTGAGAAAAGACTGGAGTCAGAAAGAGTAGAGGTCTCCTCCCAGGTACCAAAGGGTATGAGCTCTCAGCGGGCAGGGCTCCCTGCGACATGCAGACAGGCCTACTGAGGCCCTACTGTCAAAACGCCCGACGGCTGAGAAACAGTGCTCTTCTGACAGCTCCTCAGAATAAGTGGGATGATGCCCAGACTGGGTGGGCCTGGTTCCCACATTGGCAGGAGCAGAGTCAGACAGGCACCGTGTACAACTGAGGGGCTTGTTACAGGAAACAGGGAGCATCGAAAAGCAAGGGGGAGTCCAAAGCCGACAGAGGTGGCTCCACGGCTGACAGATTTCCTGCCCTGCGTCCTAAGGGAAGGATGGACTGAGGCTGTCTGGCGGTCGATACCTGAGGCTTTTGTTTCTGTCTCAAAATCTCAGCTCAAATGCACCCTCTCTCTTTTCCATTGTTTTAAAGGTGAACAAAGTTTTCATTTGCTCTAACTTTCTCGTTGATGGTCTCTGCACACGCTGGAGCATCTCTTCTGTAGGACAAGGCCTCCCCAAAGTGTGTTTGCTGCCACATAGTCCCAAGTGGTGTCTTAGATGTTTTGTTTGTCTGTTTTTTCACCAACGGGGTGCCTTGTCTAAGAGGTCCAGGAAAAGAGGGTTAAATGAAGCAAAACCAGGGTTTGGAAATAAGAGGTTGGCAAAAATAATAAGAAGCGTGCTGGCAGGAGAATTAGAAGTAGCCGTGGTTCAGACGTGTGATAGTGAGGAGGACACTCAACATTCCACCGTCCTCCTCGGTCACCGACTTCTATCCCAAACTTGCATCGTTTACCAGTCAAAACAAGCTTTTGCCAACAGCCCCACTAACTCAATCACATCTGAGAATCAAGTCCTGTCCGGCCGGCAAGAAAGACACCAGGGTCAGCCTCTCCTTGGCTCCTGGGCTGCGGGTGTGCGGGGCACAGGAGACTCGGGTGTTTTCCCTTTTCTTCTTATCACAGCTTTCTCTCCAGGAGATGCTCTAGAAATGGAGCCCTTTTTGTGTCCATGCCTCCAGGTGGAGAGGCGTGCTAGGTGCAACTCGTGATTGGATAGATGAGCATTTTGGAGCCACTGAATATTTGATTTCTCTTTTTGGGGATGACACTTTAAAGTTCAGATGATGTTCTGAGTACCTGCCCTCAAGCTCACCCTGACACCCGTGGTCCTTCTGCATGTGGAGTGGTCCTGGAGCATCGATCTTTCCTAATGCTCTCCCTCTTCCGCTCCCTCCCTCCTCCCCCGCTTCCTCTGTCCTTCTGCCTTTCTTCTTCTCCTCTCCATTTCTTTTTCTTTCTCTCTTACTACCCTAGCCAAAAATGGCCGGACTAAGGCACTCATTGCCAAAACAAGGATGGATGGACCCTCTGAGCCGGCCAGCAAGCACTGGGTGGAAGAGTGCAAGAGCGCTGGCCGGTGGACGCCTCCCACACGAGACAGACACCCACAGGCCAATCCAGTCCTGTATCTGAAGAAGAAGAAAGCTAGTTTGTGGAGGCCCAACATGTCACCCAAAGTGCCTCATACTTTCTACATAACAGGATTCTCAACTTCATAAAAGTGGCATTTGAAGCCGCCAACAAAATTAAAAACACCAGCTCTAAAACCGAGAACGATCGTGACTCACTGTGCCACAGTGGAGTGGATCTGGAGAAAAAAACAGGAAGGAGAATGGAATTATCTCGGTGTTTTGTGCCATCAGGGTAGATGCCATCCACCTTCTTCATGGAATGTGGTTATCCTGGGAAGCAGTATGCGGTCCCAACGGTGCCCTTACCATCTCCGCGAGCCAGCGCGACCTCCCCCCAGGTGAATTACGTGGACAGGACACGGCAGCCCCTTCCTCCCCTAGCTGTGCATTTGCCCTTGTCCCCCGCACACAACTTCAGATCCCAGCAGATACCAAATGGAATGCCAACAGTCCTCAGAAGCTTGTTTGGCGAAAGCCTAGGACTTTTAGTCATATTGTCAAAACCCAAATAAGCCAATGTACCAAGTCGTGTCTCCACAGTGTGGCCTAATTACCCGAGAATCATCCCCACCACAAAAAATAATAGCTTGAAAAAGCACTTTTCTTAATCACATCAAACCCAGTTGGTAGGATTGCCTTGCTCATTAGAAACCAACAGTTAATAAGAAGAGGTCCCCAGATGATTTAGGGGAGAAAAAGAAATCCTTCACCCGACTTGTGTAAGGTAAAGCTAAGGAAGGCCACTGGAAATCTGGGACCAGGGCTGTGGGAGGAACCATCATTTGTAGTGGCTGCTAAGGACAGTCAGAGCCGACCCACCGTGGACGGTTCTCCTGTTCTCCCAGCCCCATTAGGAACAAGCAGGAGAATCGACTCTTTCTCCCACACAGTTCTGCTTCTAGCTCCAATATCTGTACACAGGTTTTCTGAGCATTAAATGTAACGGAACTTCACCTAAGACAGGTTTGGGAAATTCATACGAGTGAATGTGTTTTAAAAATATTTCATAATGAGGGAATGTTGGGGCACCTGGGTGGCTCAGTCAGTTGAGCGTCTGACTTCGGCTCAGGTCATGATCTCACAGTTAGTCAGTTCGAGCCCTGCGTCGGGCTCTGTGCTGACAGCTCAGAGCCTGGAGCCTGCTTTGGATTCTGTGTCTCCCTCTCTCTCTGCCCCTCCCCTGATCATGCTCTCTCTCTGTCTCTCTCTCAAAAATAAATAAACATTAAAAAAATTTAAATAGGAATATTTCATGATGGGGAGATATATATGATATAATGTTAAATTAAAAAGCAGACTGTAGAGACTGCTCATCAATGGCATAAAAAAATACATTCTTACCCCACAAATTCCTCCAAACCTACTGGAAACAAAAAGAAAATTAAAAAAATAATAATAGTAAGAGAAAAACAACTACATTATCAATGAAAAAGGAAACGGACCAAAACAAAAACATGACACTTAGCTGCCAAATACTTTGAAATCTGGACAGAGGCAGGGAAGACAGAGAAAGCTCACAGACTTCCTAAGACGGGGGTCCCCATGAGGGGGGGTGGAAATCATCCACCAAAACCCACCAGCAAAGACAAGATATCCAGGTAAACTTGAATCTCAGATAAAACACAGAAAAACAAACAACAATGAATATCTTTTGGTATAAATATGTGCCAGATATTGTCTGGGTCATACTTTCACTAAAAATTGTCTGCTGCTCACTTGATATTCTTGAACTGGTGTCCTGAATTGTACTAAATTGTGTCAGAACAGCAAAAGAAATCCGGCTGACCCATCAGTGAGTTTTGTTTGCTTTGCGCGGTGTTTTCAATTTTCTAACTTACCCTCAATATATGTAAGTAAGGAGATTTCAGTTAAAAATTTAGGTCTCTGTGGGGGCGCCTGAGCGGCTCAGTCGGTTCAGTGCCTGACTCTTGGTTTTGGCTCAGGTCACCGTCTCACAGTTTGTGAGTTCGAGCCGGAATCAGCCTCTGTGCCGACAATACGGGGTCTGCTTGGGATTCTCTCTCCCTCTCTCTCCCTCCCCAACTCAATCACCTCCCCCCTTGAAACAAATAAAATAAACATTACCAAAAAAATTTAAAAAATTTAGATTTTTGGTTCCTCCTGACAAATCTGATGATATGCCCACATGGACCCCAATTCCCATCTGGCAAGACTAGGCTGGGGGTTTTCCCTGTCCGCTCTGGATGCTCAGGTTTATTGGTTTGCTCTTATCGCACATAAGCCACTTAATTCACTGATATCACTGCTTAGGTCCTGGAAGCTTTGCTTTGTTTGGTGTTTGTGTTTGTTCATCTTTCCCTAGCACCTGAAGATGCGGGTTGGCGGTACATGTAAGAATGTCCCATTAGTGACTGGCTAGACAGCCGAGGGTCATCGTGGCCACGGGTTGAACACTTCTAAGTATCCGGCCATTGTTGTGTCTGGGATTGAGCCACCAGACTTAGAGAATCTGCTGGAAGTCAGGAAAAGCAGGATGTGCGGCTGAGGGCCTTACACGGAGCCCTGTTGCTGCCTTGGAAGATGCGATGAGCTGACATGTCTCAGCACAAAGAAGAGAAAGCCAGGAGAGAGAATGGGCGGAATCTCTTAAAAGAACCAGTGTGGCCCCTGGAAACAGTTTCCAGTAGTGCCACAGTCCTTCAGCCTTGTGTTTTGTCCTTCTGGTTTGTTTATTTCCTTACCTGAAATTACAAAAGAAAAAAAAAAATTTCCATTTTTGCATGAAAATAGCCTACAATCATCCATTTTTTGCAGAAGGTAATTGTTCTCTCTCTGAGAGAGCACATAATTAGCCCATAAGCTGAAGGAAGATGTAGGATGGTTAACTTCCCTGGGTGAGAGTTCAGGGGCAAGTTTGGTTTTTTTAAGTTTATTTATTTATTTTGAGAGGGGGAGCCAGGATCAGGGACGAGGCAGAGAGATGGAGAGACAGAATCCCAAGCAGGATCCGGGCTGGCAGCACAGAGCCCATCGGCTGGGCTCGAACTCGTGAAGCCGCGAGATCATGACCCGAGACGAAACCAAGGGTTGAATGATCAACCCACCGAGCCACCCCGGTGCCCCCAGGTGAAAGTTTTTAAAACCTTTCTTTGCATTTTTCTGTATGGCTTGAATCTTATATAATAAGTTGTATCATTTTTACCAAAATATTAAAGCCATCATTCTTAAGTGAACAGAATAATTTACGACTATCCAAACATATAATGTACATACCCAGAAACACTTAAAAACCGAGTTACCCCAAAATGTTAATAATGGCTGTCTCTGGGTGACAGGATTATGGATCGGTTTTGGTATCGTTTCACGTTTTTTGGTGAGTGTTCCATACTGTCTGCAATTAGCATGCATTACACTTACATTTAAAACACGAAAATGGTATTTCTTCACAAGAGACTGAGAACTGTTGCCACACTGAGATTCAGGCACAGCCTCTGGGTCTGACCTGGCTGTAAAAGGTGGTGAGCAGGGAAAACATCTCGGTTCTTTTTTTCCTTTAATGATCCTGCTGATGGCTAAGACGCCCAAGTCGCCCTAAGAACCCATTACCGATTCTAAATGGCCCCACATAGATCAATAAATATGTCCTTTTTACGAAATTTCTTCAGCTTTCTTCCCACCTACCCTCATTTTCTTTGGAGAGACCAGAAAGCTTCTGAAGCCGTCTGCCCTCTTGAAGTGAATGTATTCTTTAGTTATTCATTATAATTGCCTTCGGAATGTGCTCACTAATCTTAGTCTCCTAGTTACTTAATGGTCTTGATTGGCTGGAGAACACTTTTATCTGGGTTAATTTACTATTCATATTACAACCATCGAGTATTCACTTTGCTACCCAGATTACAGCGGTAAATGGAGTTATATATCATCCACAGGAAAGCTACATGGGAGGTTAGTGTTAAAACGCCTTTCAGGCATCTTAAAGTAGAAAACAACATTCCTGCCCAAACTTTGTCACGCGCCGCATTTCCTGCCCGAACTTGAAGCTGTCCGTGGCCCTTCTGTGAATGCATGTGCTTCTCAACGCCTGGGAAGTACTTGCCCTGACCCTTTAGAGCAGCTGTCTCTGATTCCAGCAGGTGTGGGATCACAGGGAAAGCGTGTCCCGAAGGAGGCAAAGACGGGAGCAGCCAGAACTCCTGGGAATGTCCAGGTTTTCTTCAACATATTCCAAATGCTCTTGGAATTTCCTGCAACCCTTGCTCAGAACCTGACCCCCTGCCTACTAGGCTGTCCAGAGTCTGGACCCCCATCCCAGTCCAAAATCTCATTCCTACCTTCCTGACTTCTGATGTGCGGACTCTATTTAGGGATTCCATTCTGCCAGGACTTAAGACCTGTCCTGGTCGTATCTAAATGTCACTTTCCCCCCAAACCCCAAAGGACTTGGCCCTCCTGCCTGTGCTCTGAAATCAGAATCCTCTACCTAAAATTCTTTAGAAGAATGGAGACAGACGGTGTGCATAATTTAACCGGTTGAAACCGGCTTTCTCCAATCCCCACCGGAACTCCTAATACTTCCACTGGAGGCCACACCATGAAATTATGACCCCCTTCTGCCTGTCCGCTATATCAATGTCTGGACCCAGGAACCCTGCCTCCTCCTGGCCCTGGAAGGCTATCTGCTTGATGTTGTGAAGCTAAACAGGAATGGGGAGAGGTCTACTTGCCGAGGTAAACAGAGGCTGGGCATCCAGGAGGGACCTAGACACACTTCTACGGACTGTTCTCCAACACAGAGAGTCAGTCACTCATTCCTGGGGACCTCAGCAAACCGCGAGAGGTACGGCTGATACGGGCTGGGGAGCCAAGAGTAAATGGGATGGGAACTGAGAGCCTCGCACATCTGAGAAGATGACCCCAGGCCTGAGGTGTCTTCTGTCCAAAGGGAACAAACTCTCTTCCAGGACAAGGTGGCAGTGGAGCTGAAAACAGCATTTGCTTTCCCAGATATAGGCTCTGCAAACAACCACTTGCGTTCCTTATCAGTGCCTAGAAGCCAGAGTTCTCTAGGAGTTAAAGACTGAGCTGGTGCATGACGATAGGTATGTACATCAAGCACATTGTAGCACTGCTGCCTGGCCTGTAAAACCCCCACCCACCAAAAACAAAAAGAACTAGAAACTAAGTGGATGTTCGTCACTGGGGCAAAGGTTGCTAAGTTATTATATAGCCACAGAGCAATGAGTGTGCAACAATTTTTGTAAAGGGTCTTGACTTGGAGAGACTCCTAAATGAATACGCTGTCCAGCCCATCCCTCAAAGAAATGGTGGAGAGAAGTGGAAAGAAATAGTAAGTCGAAGGATTTGAATAAAAACGTCGAGTCACCATTTGCCACGGGTTAGACCAGGCCAACAGGGACTCAGGAGACTTTTACTTCCTTCGTGTTATTTTTGTGTGCTCTTATGACTTTTAAGTGATCAACACAAATTATTTATAAGCAGAGGACAGCCACTGAGGGTGTGGGAGTAAACACAAGATGTATCTAACAAGAGGGCAGAGAGGAGCCCATGGACGGGGTCTTATGCCCCTCAGGCTGGGCCCCCAGAACTGTGTTGTAGACACAGGTGTATAACCTGCCTGCCTCTTCCAGAGTGAGGCTCTCCGGAATTCTGAATATTCAAGAGACAGAGATAAAGGGCCGGAGGCCCATCACGAGAATACAGAATGTTCGCTGACTGCAGAATGACCATTTTCCCATCCAACCTCTTGCCCTGAGCCGTCAGCCTCTCTACCAATGATCTGGGTATTTGGGGGACCTAACATCTTGCACAAACTGAAGTACGGTCTTCATTTTGCAAACGAGAAAGCCCGATTCCCTTCGGGATAGCAATCTGAAGGAAACAGAAACATCTGTTTGAATAATGAGCTCTGTTGTTGGCATGTTCAGGAGGCAGGAGGCAGCTGGTGATCAGATACGGACATCCTGGACCCTGGCTTGGCCACCCCAGGCAGTATGGGAGGGCAGTGGGTGGGGGTGTGGGGTGTTGATTGGCATCTGGGAAGCCTGCACACATCTCCCCGAGGCCTTCCAAGGTCCCATGCCATCTCAGTGCCAAGATTAGCTCACCATGGTGAGAATGATGGTGCTTTCTTGATTTTCAAGAAACCGCCACCTCAGACCCGACTTGTCCGAGGTCCCCTAAGCCAGCCCTCCCACCTCGGGGGAGCGATTATGGGTCTGAAGATGCATCTCAGTGGATGTTAACTGAGACAAATGTTCCGCTCTGTGCATTTTCCAATTTTAATCGAAGGAAAGTAACTAATTATCTCGGAGAAGCAGCCATTATACACTGGCTGCAGGCTGACCTTTAGCAGGAGATGCCTTAGGGCTTGTGGGGGCAGTCGATATGTTAACCAGTCATTAAAGCTCGAGATTTCCAAGGGAAGCAGAACATCTGCAACCCAGGATGGGCCCCAGCACTGGCTGCAGCTGGAGGGGAAGAACGAGCCTGTCATATTCCTGGAGAAATTGATCGGACCCAGTGTTGATAGGTAATGACGTACAGCATCTCCCGGGGCCCCCATACCTGGGGGAAGCGGGAAGCGTGTCTGTGCCCTGCGGGCAGAGTGGCATGTCAGCTCATTTGCACAGAGGACTTTGTTGGCCCAAATCAGACAGGTGTGGGGGTATATGGAGAACAAGGCCCACGTAAACAGATGTCTCTGGCACTTGGAGAGGCTGTGATACTGCGTGTGTGTGCAATACTGTACGCGCACATACATTTGTGACGCAGGTGAAGGGCCAGACCCTCCTGCCGGGCCCATAAAACACAAGTGAACTCACACAGCTTGGAAACACACCCCCAGGCCAAAATACAGAGTCACTTCTAACACTCATGAGACCAGTATTGCCTAAAATGATTTCCAAAGCAGAATTGCATGATCGCAGCAAAGGACAGAATTAACAATAAAAACCGGGGGACTGAACATCAGCAGGGATCATGTGTCCCCTTGAGTGATGCGACCCCTCAAAGGGGGTGACAATGGGTGGGAATGAAGCAGAGCAGTGCCCGGGCCTGGCTGGTTTGGCAACGGGCGACAAGTTCAAAGGGCACTCTTGCCTGGACATGGGATCTACCCAGTGACCAGAGCCACCCACCCCATAGTCAGCAACTCCAAGGGAGGGTCCCCAGGCTTGGCGCTTTCTTCTGAATGAGGTGAACTATTTCCCCCTCCTCCACACAGGTAGTCCAGGCCAGACCTTCCATGAGAATCACCTGCTTCTGAACAAAACCAACCAATCAGAATCACCAGAACCCCTCCCCTCCCCCCAGGTCCCTGATCACGTGGCCCAAATCAACCAATTTGAATCGTGGGAACCCCTTTCCCCTCTCCTTTAGAGAAGTGATTATATTTTTCTCTCCCTCTTTGCTGTCTGGACAAAAGCCAGTCTCCTTTAGCAGAGAGGGAGAGGCACAGGGTAGGGGGAGTGGAGGGGGTAGATATAAACCCTTATCCGAGGGAGGCCCCACACAGGAGCCACAGCCCCTCAGCCCAGCTCCATCTGTAACTGCTGGGGTCGCTGCTCTGTTTTCTGGAGCCGGATGCCCCTGATCCCTGACCGACAGGACTGGGTCTGTCTCTTACATCCAAACTGACCCCAAGATGCTGAAAGAAAGTGGAATGTCGTCAGGTTTGTCCTCATCGCTCGCCTGTGCTGGGCAAACCCTATCCAGGAGTTTTAATCCAGCTTTTCCTTTCCTTCCCTTCCCTTCCCTTCCCTTCCCTTCCCTTCCCTTCCCTTCCCTTCCCTTCCCTTCCCTTCCCTTCCCTTCCCTTTCCTTTTTCTTTTCTTTCTTATTTATTTATTTATTGATTTTAAGAGAGAGTGAGCAAGGGAGGGGCAGAGAAAGAGGGAGAGAGAATCCCAAGCAGGCTCCATACTGTCCGCACTGAGACCAACGCAGGGCCTGAACTCACGAACCCGGAGATCATGACCTGACCCAAAACCAAGAGTCGACCACCTAACGGACCGAGCCACCCAGGTGCCCCTAATCCAGCCTTTCTTGTCCCTGACAAAGCCTCCAGGCCTTAATGTGTTCACCCCACAAATGAGACCTCCCTCCGGGATGGGAAAGAAAACACAGGAAATAAAAGACAGCTAGTAGCTGTGGGAAGGGAGCAGGTAAGTGTTTCAACACTGTGGGACCACAGAGAGCTTCCTGCCCTGGGGGCTCTGTCAGGTCAGGTGCCAGAACCCCTTGGTTGTGCCATGGGATACGGGCCACTAGACCTCTCTGCTGGCTGGTTTTCTTCACTGCTCTGAGGGGACTGGACCTTCCTGCTTAGGGCAAGTGCACAGCTTTCCCAAGAGAAGTTCTACAATGACGTGGATTCTCAATTACCAGGAGTTCATGTGGTCTCATTTTTCTCACCGACCGTTTTACTGAGACAGGCTGTGTATGTCACCCCGCCCCTCACCCTGCAGGGGACAGGCAGGTTCGTCATCCCCATCACACCAGAGGGGAAGCAGGCTGGCCCGAGCTGTTGCAGCACTCGGTGTCTTTCCTTGTCACGATGCAGAAACGGTGGTGTCTGCTCTGGCCACTGTCCTGGCCAGATCGGCACCAGCAGGTGTGGCCCCTGCACACAGTGGCCAGAGATGGGAGTCAAGATCCTGTATCTGACATAACGTTATCTCCCCCAAATTAAATCTGTGCATAGCATGCTTGCCCTGGTTGCAAAACTGTTTCTACAAGCGTGCGTTCGAATCATGTCTTCCCCTTACAAAATCAAGAGCAGGCTTTCTCTTTCATCAGTAACTAACAATTGTGACCTGAAGCGGTGCACAGTGCTTGGTTTGCTAACTGATGAGGAAATGAACAATAGTAATATCTGACCTTTAAAGGGCATCGGATGCGTCCTAAAAAAAACATTCAGCAAGAAAATACAGCACAAAACTGTCCGCCTACAACTTCATCCCTTGGTCTGTCTTTCACTGTCTCCTTCATTTGGAATGCAAAACAAAACAAAATGTTTTCTCGGGTGTGGAAATGTGCCAACAATCTTCCAGATCGGACGTGTTCCGCTGCCTAGGGACAGGCCGGCCGGGGAGACGGGGCCCGAGGGGTGTGGGCTCCAGGCCCGATGCTGCAGGACTCAGGGACTGTGGTGTATATGTCCCCGGCACAACTGTGGGTTCCTACCCTGTATGGTGATGAGGACCCGGGTGCTTGTGGCCGAGCAGCGTCATTTGCAGAGTGAAATGAGGCCGTGCAGAGTCTGGCCCCCTGAAAACATGGAAGCCATGTGAGCTCCGTGACATTCAGACCCCAAACACCCAGGGGAGGGCCCGGGACTCCCAGCTGGAGAGCCAGAGCCCAATCCGTGCCTCTCAGGCCATGGGCTTGGAAGCAGCTGGGGATCATACGACAAGGCAGATTTTGAATCAGAGGCCAGGGCTGGACCACAGTGGGATTTCTCATGGCTCCCAGGCGAGGCGGGAGCTGCCTGGCCGCTGGCCAGACTGGGAGCAGCTAGGCTGGAGACAAGTTGAAGCAGGCCCTCGTCCGTCTCAGGGACACAGGCTGGGCTGCACGGTCCTTGCGCTGGAGCTGAGCTGGGGACGCCATGTACGAGTGAGCCTCAAACACACTGCCTTCCCCCGCCCCCCCTGCAGTGCACCTCCCACTACTTGCTGTCCCATTTCTGTTCCCTTACTTCCCCTCTGCTCCTCACCTCCCAGTCCTCCTCAGGTCTGGGGGCCTCTCACACTGCCAGCATCAGTGAAGCTCTGCAGAAGGTTCTGAAGGGCACAAATGTAGGCTCAGGTGGTGACGTTCACCATGACCCCAGAGCCCCACGTCCCCAGCTGGCTGTTCTCACTGGGATGCCACCACACCATCTGGATCCAAGGTCACAGATGCGACTTCGCAGGGTCACTCTGGTGTGACTCCTGGGGCCCCGGGTGTGCAGCGAGAAACGTGGGACTAGGGTCTCCTAAACGTGGGGACCACCACTGACCCAGCCACTGCCCCGCAGTGCACGTTCCAGCCACCCCATCTCACCACTCCCCTGCCCCCCCGCCCCGCCACCAGCAGGGCCGGCCAGAAATGCCAAGCAAGGAGGGGGACCTGGATCACATCCCCGCCAGGGATGAGTGGGCATCAGGGGCTGTGCCCCCCTGCCCCCTCGCCCCTGGGGGAGCTCGGAGGTGTTTCACAAGGATCCCCGAGTCTGGTACAAACAGACTGGGTTTGGGCCCCTGCCCAAACCCTATGATTCTTCTGGCATCTCCTTGTAAGTGAACTCTTGGACCCAAGTCCTTGTCTGAAGGCTTGCGCCCGAGGGCCCCAATCGCAGAGCCCCTGGGGCACCTGTCAGCCCCCGAGCGGCAGTGACACTGTGTCCCGGGTCTCCCACTGGCAGGTGCTTCTTTCTGGCAAAGGTTCTAAGAGAAGCGCCTTCGGGCGCCTGCTTCTGGCTCATGGAGTCCTCATGTCTCCCAGGGGTGGGGGGCTTCCCTGTAGGCTGATGCAGTCTTCGGGCCCCAGAGCAGCATGCCGAGATGCAGACAAGAGCAGATTTTGCATATCTGCACCTCCCCTAATTTCCTCACCGGGGACATGCTGCCCAAACCAATAAATCCATTTGCTCCTTCAACGTGTTGTCACATACGCGGGGCTGGCTGCGGGTTTCAGAGGAAGTGTGTCAAGTCCACGTTTGCAGAGCATGAAAGGGATGTGGAGGCTCCGTGGCAATCAATTTTTCGTAAATAATACACACGTGCAGCCTCATCACGTATTCAAAGAAGCAATCAAGTGGTCGGGGAGAATGATCATTTATTCTGTTGGATTTCTTCAGAATGAATTCTGGGACAGATCAAACAAAAAGGTTGTAAAATAGGAATTATAGGTAATGAATGCCTGCTTGTTGCCAGGGAATCTGAGCACCTCGTGCATAATTAAAGCAGGTGAGGTCAGGGGCAAGCTTGAGGTGACTTTACGAGCAATCCCTCTGCATTCGTTCATGGGGCAGCAGTGACGTCGGTTTACAGTATAAGGCTTCATCATTTGAAGTGAGCGGAATTCGAAAGCTTCGTATTAATGTGTTGTGATGAGCACATCGTCAGCACAGGACGGCAGACGGGTGGCTGCGGTCTTCGTGTTTGGATTCCCTGAAGTTTTCCTTCTCTGCCCTCTTCCAGCTCAGGCAGATGGGGCTGGCCTGTGTTCTAAGGTCACCCCTCCCCTGGATGCAATGACAGAAACTTGCCAGTGTTTGAATGGCATCTGTCTCATCAGCAGGCAGGGTAAGGACGAGGCGGGAGAGAGCTGGAGGTTCGTGAGGGCTCTTGGATGAACGGTTGGTTCTAAACTACCAGGTAAGTCAGACCCTTCAGCCTCTCACCGTCACATTCCCTACAGGAGCAAACTGTCACGGAGACGTGGGTCTAGGTGCACGTCAGTAACAGGTGAGAGTCCAGGCACGTCTGGCATTCAGACTCAGCTGGGTCCAAATTTTAAACAAAAAAATGTTTTTAACGTTTATGTGTTTTTGAGAAACAGAGAACAAGCGGGGGGAGGGGCAGAGAGAGCAAGACACAGAATCCGAAGCAGGCTCCAGGCTCCGAGCTGTCAGCACAGAGCCTGACACAGGGCTCGAACGAATGAACCATGAGATCGTGACCTGAGATGAAGTCAGTTGCTTAACCGACTGAGTCCCCCAGGCGCCCCTGGGTCCAAATATTGATCCCACACTCTTCGTGCTATGTGTCTTGGACAGTTCCTGAACCTCTCTGACCTCTGCCTTCACTTACAAAATGCAGCTAATAGGTCGGTGGGAGGAATAAGTTAGAAGGTGGGGGAAGGACTTAGCACTCTGAAGGCACATGAAGAAAACCCTTACCGAAAAGAAGTTCTCCCTGCAATTCTTGTCATCGTCTGGCCAGGTGCCTCCCAAAGCACTAGGTCCTTCCTGGGTGCCCTGCACTCTGCTCACCACAGAAACACCAATTCAGTTAAACTGCCTGTAACATGGGAAGCCTGCGTGGCAAAGTCGGGTAAGCGTCCGACTCTTGATTTCGGTTCAGGTCATGATCTGTCAGTTTGTGGGTTCGAGCCCCACATCGGGTTCTGTGCTGACAGCGTGGAGCCTGCCTGGGATTCTCTCTTCTTCTCTCGCTGCCCGTCCCCTGCTCATACTCGCATGTGCAGGCTCCCCCCAGCCTCTAACCCAAACCTAACTAAATAAACACAAAAATAAATAGCCCGTAACACTGAAGAAGCCGCTGAGCACTGACACAATTCCCATCCCACAGCCTTCCAAACTCGGCCGTGCCTGTGGCCGGAGTTGCCACGTCAGGCTCCCCGGCCTCCAGCACTTCTGCCCACGCTGAGCTGGCGGGGGGCGCAGGACAGCCTGTCAGGAGAGCGGCAGGAGGGCTGTGCAGCTGGGGATGCTCTGCCACTGAAGACCTGGGACCCTCACTCATACAGGCGGAGCCCAGGGGTCCACGCCCAGGGTGGTCTGGGCCGTGCAGAGGCACCAGAAGCGGTGGTGGGCGGTGCAGGGCATCTGGCGCATGAAAAGCCTCCATCACGCAGCCTCCCTGAGGCCTCCAGGGAATGCAGTGGCCTCTGTGCTCCCACTCTGCTGCCTTGCTGGGGTGAACAGGGGTGCGAGGCCCTTCTCCTGGCAGGACGGGGAGAATGACGCCATGCCTGGGTGGCTCCTGCTCCGGGAGCACGAGAAACTTCCACCCAAGGGCCTCCAAAGTCAACAAAGACTGAGTAGGCCACCTTGGGATCACCTGGATCCCAGATATGTAGTATGAACAGCTAGCTCTCAGCTTCCAGGGACTCTCTTGCCTGTGAATAAAGAGGCCCCACTCCAATGGCAGCCATACAGAGGGAGTCACCGGGCCCATCTTCCTGCACGTCTGGCTTCGGAGCACCCTTCACCCGTCCCCCGGGCTGGCCTCCACCAGCAAGTGGCTGCAGCATGTCGCTGCCCTGACACACAGCAGAATCCCAAAGCCGAGGCTGGGTGTGAATGTTTGTGGCAGATCCCAGGAGGCCTCGTGTCTCCAGGACCCCCGGTGCACACGTGCAGGCATGTGCCTGGCCCCCCAGGTGCGGCTGGCGCCCCTGGAGCCATGTGGGCCTCCAGGCGGAGGGGCGGACGCGGGTGGAGACTCTGTGGGGAGAGAGAGAAGGGGAGGTGAACGTGGGACAGGTGGTCAGCAGTGCCCAACGGCCCCTTTTCACACTCGGCTGTCGGAGTCTGTGTTTGGATTTTGGGTGGTTCAAAGAGAATGCCTACTTTCCTTCCACTAAGTCATTTGAAATTAAGTCCACAAAGTGAGTATCAATCTTTGACTTCATCGTGACAGGCTGTCCGTAAATTCAGGGCGTAAACGTGATGGTGATTTCTTTTTGTTGTTGTTGTTCTCATATATTTTTTGCTACCCCCTCACAGAAGCACAAAGGATTCTCTATGTACTGGCCCCAGAAGAGCCTTTTTTTCCAAGAGAAATAGAACATCTGGAGGCACCCAGGATTTCCGGTCCCTAGAAAAACCCACCCCAGCATCCTCACAGCACATCAGAGACAGCCAGCCGTGCTCGTGGCCGTGACTCTCAGCCACATGTTGAAGAAGAGCAACAGTGAAGTGCCACACAGAACTGTGGGGACACTCGTAACCTGTCGCCCAGCAAACCACAACGACCTGTCACTATCACTCATCACACCTTCCTCTTACTTGCTGAACTTGTATTAAAGCTCCTAAGAGCCATGGTCTGGGAACAAGAGAAAGAGAGATGGGCCAGGTTTAGGAGTTCCCTAGAACTACTTATAGGGGTCACTGCTTCCTTGAGAGGAGTATTGGCTTTTCAGGAGAAACTCAGACAAATGTACAGAGAGAGGGAAAACAGGAAACACCGAGGGCAGAGGGTGAGGCTTTGTGCCACACAGGCGGTGTCAGTGACACATCTGTAGCCCGATTCCATGTCCAGTAAAGTGAGTCCCTACCGCTGCTGGCCCCCTCTTTGCAGAAACAGTGTCAGGACCCTGGCCATTCTTTTCTTAAGTTTTGTATTTATTTTTGAGAGACAGAAAGCATGAGCACACGTACGTGAGCAGGGAGGGGGCAGAGAGAGAGGGAGAGAGAGAAACTCAAGCGGGATCCGTGTGCTGTCAGCACAGAGCCCAATGGGGGTCTCCAACCCACGAAGCTGAGACCATGACCTGAGCCAAAGTCAGATGCTTAACTGGCGGAACCACCCAGGTGCCCCGACCCTGGCCACGTGGTTAAGGGAAGCAGATAACACTCTTTAGTGATGTTGGTAGCTTGTCACCTAACAGGACACTCTGCAGACCCAAGGTCCCCAAAGCTGGGGTCTGAAAGAGCAAGGGGTCTCCTCACAATCCCGCATCCTGCTCAGCACCAAAGCGGCATTCCAAATCGTGGGCGTGCCCACCCTCTGGCTCCACTCCCCACCTCCTCCGGGTGGCCAGCTTCACGGGCTCCTTCCTGCCTGTCCGGCCAGAGAGGCCCTCTCCTGCCCCAGTGTGCATCCTCTAGACCTACGTCCTCCTGTGAGGTCAGAGTTGAGCCGAATTTGTCCACTAACCGGCCCAGCATCAGCCCCAAGTTTTGGACCAATACATGTTTTTAGAATCCTGTCTTCCTTACGCCCATACCTATCAGCGCAATTCCAAGCTTTCAAAATGCAATTTTCAGCTCAAGTCTTTCTTGCTCTTAGTAAATCCCTTCCCACCCCCACCTTGTGAATTTGAATTTGCGTTTACATTCTAGCAAGGTGCAATGTAATCCATTTCACAGACTGAGTTCCACCAAATTTGAACCCTGGGTCAGTTTCCACCATTGGTGGGATCACACATCCTCATAAAAACCACTGTAGGTTTCAGCAAATCACAGACGGGGTGCCCACTGGGAGGGGCTGGGGATGGAAGGAATGTCACACAGTTTCCATAAATAAGACCATCGGGGAGACTGGGGGGCTCAGTCAGTTGAGCATCTGACTTTGGCTCAGATCATGATCTTGCTTTCGTGGGTTCGAGCCCCGCATTGGGCTCTGTGCTGACAGTTCAGAGCCTGGAGCCTGCTTCGGCTTGTCTCCCTCCCTCTCTGCTCCTCCCCTGCTCAAGCTCTGTCTCTCTCTCTCAAAATAAATAACGATTGGAGAAAAATTAAAAAAAAAATATCTTTGGTGTTGTCTTGCCCATGTTTTGGCCCGCTCCCCATTACCACGGCGAATTGAAAGTCTTTGGAAAGGGTGGACACTGATGTCATGCAGTTTTGTTCCTTTCCTGGAGAAGCATCACATCAGGCACACTGTGGTGTGCTCCCCAAGTCTGCAGCAGAGGGTCACGTTTTGGTTTGTGGGGAGGTGAGTGTATTGTACATCCCACAGATGTGTAAGAAGACTATTGTTAACAGGTGCATTTTCTCCTACATATGTTGAAATCGATGGGCCCTACATCTGTACATGTGGCTCGAGGGCACCAGCCGGGAAGATTCATTGACGAGGGGACCATGCTTGGGTTCTCAGGGAGTTCTGAGGTGGAATCAACTCACAGGGGACCATCTTATTCTACAGGTTAATATTTATCAAATAGAAGCACCCAGCTCTATCTGGACCAAAACTAATGGGTCTTGATTTTTTTTGCATCTTTCTTGCTATGAGAAAAGGCAGTTAGTTTCAATCTGGGAAACACCCCAGGGTGACAATTTTAGGTGCCTTCAACCACCAAGCTCACCTTCCTCCCCATTGTTTCCAAAATGGGGCAGGATTAAGCAGAGTGCTCCCCAGTGGCTCAATGCCAGGCCCTGTGTCCTCCCTGTGGGTTGGATACCGCCTTTGCGCTAAGCAGCAGACCTCCCTGGCTTCGCTCCGATAGGTACACGACATCTGTCAGGGCAGGGGCCCTCCCGTGTAAAGATCTTAGCCACAACAGGCCTGGAGAAGTGTGGACACGGACCTTCGTGGTGTGGGCACTATGATCCGGGATCATGTGTTACATCATAGCCACTGCTGTTTCCAGACAGAAAGATGATATTGCCCAGGGCTGGTAAAGCTTCAAAGGCACAATTGGATGTAAATTTCGTCGAAACGTCCATATCCTCTGAATGATAGCACCACTCATATTGCCTTAAAAAAAAAAAAAAAAAAAAAAAAAGACGTTCCGAATGCAATGTTCCCAGATTAAAATATAGTATCTATCTTTCTTCACAGGATAGTTTATCTCAAAAAAAAAAAAAAAATCTCCAAGCTGCATTTTGGGAAGCAGACTCAATGGCAGGCCACAAAATGTATCTCTTAGGAGAAAGACGATGAAAATACAAATAGAAGTTGTCGCCATCAGCACAGAGGAGGAGGGCTTCACAGAAGTGCGGCCGTCACCAGCTTTGAAGTCTGGGCTCCTCCAGGCACCCTGGATGGCTCTCGCACTGCGTGGCTGCACTTGGCAGACAGCACTGTACCCCAACAAACATGCCTTGACTCTCCACTACGCTCACCTCGCGCCAGGCACTTTGCCGAGTGCCTCATTGCCCATACCTAACACAGAAATGACCGGCAGCGTGAAGCGCGCGGGATCGAGAATAGAAACGGCGACGCTGCCTTAAGTGGAGGCCCAAAGCAGCCGGAGACCACTGTGTCTCTGTCTCTGCTGTGCGGTCTGCAGATCTTTGTGAGGAATGATGCTTTTAATCTTCAAAGCCTCTATGGCATGCACACCACGACTGTCCCCATTCTGCATGTAAGAAGCTGAAGCACAGGAAGGTTGAGAAACTTGTCTGAGGTCACACAGTGGCAGACAGAAACAGGGTTGAGATATTGGGCCAGTGCTCTTCTCACTCTGCTAGCATGTCTGGCAGACCCGCACAAGGGTATGAGTGCACCCTCAACACACACACACACACACACACACACACACACACACACACACACACACGGCAACAATTTGCATCTCCAAGGCCCAGGTCTGGTAACATCTCTCCCCCTGTGGTCTCTAATCAATCCCTGAATCTTCTTTTAAACAGTGTTGCCAAAGCCAGTGGGGATCACCTGACACTGCTCTAAGAATCTGATGAAAAAATTAAGGATCCTTTCCCCCCAAAATGCACCCACCAGCTGGCTTCGAATCCCATATCCAGGACTACACGGACCCCGTAATGCTGAGCTGTGAGGCCCCAGCTAAGAACTTCTACCCTAAAGGACGCCCTTGTCCGACCTCTCTGGTAAAGGCGTGAAGCCTTTATTGGTTTGATTTAGCTTGCCTTGTGCCAGTTCATCTTAAATGACCCCGAGATCCACCATGGCGAAATTCTATTGATTGCTATTAGATTTGTTCTGTTTTCATCCTGATTCATATTCAAAACTGAATTAAGTTCTGTGGAAAAACACCCATCAAATGCTTCTCAAGGAGTAGAAAGCCATTACTATGGCCCTGAGATTCCACCCTACTATTTTTCTCCACTCCCCCCACCCCAGCCCACTCAGCTGGAGAAGGGAACATTAACTAATTGGATAATCAGCATGCAAATGAAGGAGACCAGGATTCAAGCAGCCAGCAGGGCTGAGTCTGCACTGGACCCAGGCCTGGGGCGGGACTCCGGTGACCTCACAACTCCCAGAATCTGAGGGAGCAGGGAGATCACTCCACCTCTCCACCTATGGCTTAAATTGCCAACTTGAGAAATTGCACTCCTGGGTGCGTTACATCCAGATGAGACGTCTGATGTGCTCACAAGCCCTGAAGGTGAACGCACGCCCCATGCTGCGTGCCTTCCAGAGAGAATAAAGGTGATGACTGCCCGCGGCGGCGGGAGGAAGTGGGTGCAAGCCTGACTCACCCCTGATGCACCGCCAACCACTCTGGGAGCAAATTCCTGCTTGGCTTCTGTTCAGGAGCTGAGCTGCTCTCTCCCTCTTTTTAATCTCTATTTTTTCATCTTTTAATTTATCATCACGGTGTGATCGCTGCCTTGCTGCTAAATTTGTAGTGAGGTGCTGCAGACTTGTGCCCTGTGTCTGAATGGGCTTGTCCCCACACCCCCCCCCGCCCCCACCCCCCACCCCCCGCATGCCCGGCGCCCAGAGAGGAGCCTGGCTGTGCATCCCCGAGAGGTCCCGCAGCAGCTTGCGTTCTCTCCCCTGAACAGACACAGTGCATTCACCATCTAAGGATCCGCCTTCCCTATTCTCAAATAAGAAATGAACAGTGGTTGAAATTCAGCTTTGAATCTCTCTGGTTCGAGTCAGCTGAGCCACTTCAAATGGCTGTGAGTGCAAAGGAGGTGTGCGATTTGGGGGAAGCTTTGCAACGTTTCAGACTTTGAACTGAAACACTTCTCCAGCAGGCCTCATTAGCCCCGCTCTCCCCACGCCACCAGCCAAGGCACCCCTTAGCCACGGGGGAGCAGGGAACAGGAGGACTGGGGGAAGGTCCCCAGTCCCTAAAGCAACACCCCTTTAAGATTCCTAATGAGGACACCCTTGGGGCTCAGGCTGAGGCTGTGAGAAGGAGCCTGGCTTCCTAAAGGGGGAGCATGTGTCGGCGAGGTGCCACGGTGTGGAAGTCCCCGGAGACAGGCACCTCCCTGGGAAGGCAGGGCATCGTCCATGTCCCAGGTGTAGAAGGGGCATCAGGCCACAGCCAGAGGGGGCTGTGCCTCCCTAGCCTACGGTCTCCCTCTGTCCTCTGCCACTAGCAGGCCACAAGCTGTGCCTCTACACCCACCCAGCCTCAACCCTGCAGAGGGACAGAGGAATGTGACCCAAGTCTGAATCTTTACATGAAGAGACCAAACATGCTAAACTAAATTCAGTAAGTCCTTGGTGTGTGAGCGTAATTCGTTCCAGAAACACACTTGGAATCCACAGCACTCATAGATCAAGGTGAATTTCAAGAACCATCGGCTCAGTTGTGATCATGGAACGTTCAGTGCCACCTACGACTCGTATGGCAAGACATCGCTCGTTTATCAAGCTAAAATTTATGACAAGTGTTTGCTCTTCTTGCAGAAGACTCACAGCACAAGTTACTTGCAATCCAAGGTTTTACTGGATGTAAATTCTTTCTTCAGACCGAGCTCACTGGGCTGGGCTGAAGGTTCCCCCCACTTGCTACATGGCAAATGGGGGACCCCCGAGGACACTGGAGCAGCCGCTTGCAAAAACAGAGCAACCACATGGTGTGTGCACATCTGAGTGAGGTGTGAGACAGTCTGAGACCCAATGCCCACACACCGACCAGGAGCAGGGCCAGCGGGGACCCCCTCACTGGGAGGGCACAGGCCGGTGGGCATCTGTCCTGGCATGCATGACTATGCTCCTGTCCCTGGTAACAGTGGAGACAGGGGGCATGGGAGGGGTTGTAGGGGACTTCTCCCCTCTGCCTACTGGGACTTGAGCTTTCTTGGTGCACAGTGTACTCTCCCAACTGGAATAGAGAAAGGGAAGAAAGAAACTCATTAAAATCTACATGCGTAGGAGGAATATGTTCATCTTGGCTTTTAGGTTATAGTTAAATTGTAGTAACTTGTAGTAATGTGTGTCCCTCCAGAGTTCCTAGATTGTAGCCATAATCCCAAATGTCACTGTGTTTGAAGGTAGGGCCTTCAAGGAGGTAATCAAGGTTAGATGACGTCAGGAGGGTGGGGTTCTAATCCAACAAGACTGTGCCAGGAGCACAGGCACCAAGCACAGAGCACGAGGCCAGCTGTCGACACACACTGTAGAACATCCACTCAGCTCTCAGAAAGGCCTCCTGAGTGGGCTTCACGGCAAGGGCTCCACTCTGTAAATTCCGGAGCAGATGGAGCGAGCCCTTGTCCTTCAGCCAAGGGTTGGAGGCCATGGAGGCAAACTCATCTGATGCTGTGACTCAGAGACTCGCTCATCCACAAGCACTCTGGGTGCAGAAGCAGTCTCTTGGCTGCTTCCAGCCCTGGGCCCATCTGCTACTCCCTGGCCAGGTTCCCGACCGTGAGGGTGGAGGTGCCAAGCCAAGGGCAGCAAGCGTCCCCAGCCAACCCAAAGCCCTCTTCCCCCTAACTTTCTCTGTGGTGACCACAATGCGGTAAGCAGGTGCACCTCTCCTTGTGCCTCATCACACGTCTGGACTTCCGGGAGACCCTCTCTTGCAAAGAAGAAAGATTGAGGGCTGGGTCTAGTGGTCACCAAGAGAGCATTCGAGTGCCCACAGCTGTAAAATACTGAGTTCGATTCCAAGAAGTTATCTGTACCTTTGCCAGATGTGCATGGACTGTTGCCTGGACAATCGTTTCCTTTTGTAAGAAGGGGAGAGCCTTCTGGAATCCTGGAATTCAATCTCTACAAGGAGCCTCAGACCTGGAGAAGGTCCAGTCTCTAAGTTGGCAAAAGACATCATTCAGGACCCCGGGCAGTCACAGGGCTTCCTGCAGCAGCGCTGTTTTACATTTTCCATCTGGCGGCCCAGCAAGTAAAGGGATGAAGGGGAAAATTCTGGAGCAGACATCTGAGGCACGTGCACTCTCTCTCTCTCTCTCTCTCTCTCTCTCTCTCTCTCTCTCTCTCTCTCTCACAGATATATATATATATATATATATATATATATATATATATATATCTGTATTTTCTCTCTCTTTCTCTCTCACTTCCCACCATGTGCCCATGTGACAGGCAAGTGCCTCATGCTCCTGCTGAAGTTGAATGGGAGCACGTGTCTAGAGGGCAGGAAGCATAACTCAGCATTAGCTCCAGGAAGGATTGCGTTTTATAAAAATTCCACCTTCCCTGTCTTTCACCAGCTTCTTAGAACGTGCAGGAGAGAGAGGAATCTCCCAGAAGTTTCCAGGGCACAAAGCTATGAGGAGTACATTCACTATGAATTTGTTAATTGCATCAGAGATCAAGGCCAGCAAGACAAACTGCATCAGTGGTAGAATACTCCCGACAGCATCCCCTAGGCTCTGCTGTTTGCTCAACTAGACACAGACGTGGGCTGAATGGTCTGGCCTGACCTTGCTGACTCACCTAGCCCTCTGCTGACACCATCCATCTGTGCTGCTCTGTTGGGAAAAAAGGCTCTCGAACCAGCAGTGGAAAGTTTCTGTGGGTGGTGATGCTTCCACCGGGCGTCCAGAGGTGCTGGTGGGAGACATCCAAGAGCAAAGAGAAGACTTTGTGAGTTCAAGCTGTGGTGATTTGGCGTGACCCAGGATCATTGCACCCCAATCACTCAGTGTCATTTCCTTCCTTCTGGTTAACCTTACCTGGCTCTGATGTGTTTATAAGATGCTCTTTGTTGAGTGCCTGTGGTCTGGTAAGGGAAAGAGGGGACACGGTGTCCCCACAGACAGATGTATGCTTGAACTAGAAGCCTTTTTCTGGCAAAGGTAAACCTCTCCCTGAACAAGGAAATTGGTGAAAGACAAAAAGGGGGGAGCCAGGATCACTGAGGTTCTAGACCATGCCCTTCCCTGCAAAGGGTGAGCATTGTAAGTCCTTTCTAAGTCCTACCTTGGGGAGGCCTCACCTGCCAGTGGCTCTCCTGTTGTTACCTTTGACAACTGCATAAGAAGCAAAGGCCCTTGGCCAGGCACTCAGAAGAAGGCCTTTTTAAGACAGTGATCTGGACTTAGGGCTTTTGATCTTAACAGCACAGACTTACCTACTCATTCTGGAAAGCTCATCAAATTTTTCAAGGCATACTGGGCCATACTAGAAATTCCTCTGTAGCCAGCACAAGCCATGAGAACACATTTTATAAATCTGTGAATGACCTTACAATGTCTTCCCTTGGAAAGAAGCCGAAAGGATCACTGAAATAAGCGTCCAGGCTTTGTACTGGCCTTGATTTGAAGTAAGACCACTGGGAATTCACACCAAATGAAGCTTCTCTGACTGTTCACAAGCAAGACTTGCTTCTAGATTTAATTTCCAAAGGAAGGAAATGCATCCTGAAGACACACTTGTTAGTGGAGAACATAAGATTATATAGGTGGTGGTCTTGAAACAGTATTCTTCATCCCCTGCCTCCAATGACATACAAATCTAAAATCAGGTGGATTATAGAACAAAATGGAAGGGGGATGTCATATAAGCCTAGGAATAAAATACAAAGAAATATTAAAAACTAACACTATTTACTGGGGAGGGCAAGCCTTGCTAAATTAAATCATAAAGTACAGAAACAAGGAAGCAAAGAAAGACGTGTTTGGTTACATGAGATTCTTAAATTTCTCTATACTATGCACATAGTTTGATGGCAACAGATATGGAAATAACCTGAAACATACACAGAAAAATAATTGGTGCCTGAGATAGAAAATTTTCTATAACTCAATAAGAAAAATCCTTTCAACACAATAGAAAAAAAATAGTCTAGGAACGATTCTTCATAAAACCAATCTAACTTGGACTGAAAACTTCAGCTTAAGACCAGGCAAGGTGGCCTCCTGTGCCCTCTACCAAACCCAACTAAGCCAATGGGGGGGGGGGGTTATTGAGAAGCCACCGTATTGTGGAAAATGCCTCGGTGACAGTGAGAGTGCAGCACTCTAATTGGAAAGACTCCGTCCCATGAGGGACACCCCAGGAAACACACACAACTGCTTCAATAATCCTCCAACATCCAGAGTATGTGTCACATTTGGTGTAGACCTCAAGGAACACAGTTATTTCTACCTTGATGTGACTCATTTGGGTTTAAAGACATCATCAGAGAATATCCTGAAGTCTCTGACACCGATGGGCCGTTGAAATGAAAGCGTCAATGGGGCGCCTGGGTGGCTGGGTCGGTTAAGGGGCCGACTTCGGCTCAGGTCATGATCTCGCGGTCCGTGAGTTTGAGCCCCGCGTCGGGCTCTGTGCTGACAGCTCAGAGCCTGGAGCCTATTTCAGATTCTGTGTCTCCCTCTCTCTGACCCTCCCCCATTCACGCTCTGTCTCTCTCTGTCTCAAAAATAAACATTAAAAACAAAAAAAGCGTCAAGAAGGACTTCTGCCTGGCCCCCGTGCCTCCAGAAACACAAAGGGAGGCTCAGCACAGCAAGACCGAATGACTGCATGTTCTCATTCCATGAACTGTGGGGAAGAGAAAGTGCTGCTTGACTATGAGAGACACATTCACCGCAACCCGTTCTCTACTTAGTCTCTTCTCTGTCAAGGCATTATCCATTTTGCATGATGGAACTGTCATCAACAGATTCAATAGAACCTATTTTGTGGTCTGCCATATCTATTTTTCAGGGACACAAACCATTCAGGATAGAGTTTTGATGCCTTGGGCACTATTTCACACCTGGCTCGTTCCCCCCTCCTACCACCCATCCACTATTTCCATCTTTTAGATTCCTGAATGGCAAATCCAAAGCCCCTGCAATACCCAAATCCAGCTGGAAAGTGAAAAATTAACACTGTTTTCAAAATGTCGAATGGTTTTTGTGTGCCATGTGCTTAAGGCTTGCAGCTATAAAGCTTGGGAAAGAAATAACTTGGACACAACAATGTCTATAGTGTATTCTGACTCTAAAATGTTAGGATCTAGCCAACAATAGAAATTGGCTAAATAAAGTATGTTACAACCATAAGATGGAATGCTATCTGGCCATTTAATGTGATGCGGGAGAACATGAAATGACAATAGGAAAATGCTCATGATATAGCAAGAGGGAAAGCAGATTATAACAGCCTATGTACTGCATAATAACAGTTTTGTTAAAAATGCAAATAACAACCATGAGTGTGTGCACACACCCTTATGCCCGTGACAAAAAAGCCTGGAAGGATTGACATTAAAAACTCACTGTGGCTACTTGTTAGTAGTGGGAACACGGGTATGTTTTATTTTTCCCATAGTGCTTCTGTGTGGCTGAAACCTTACTAGTAAACAAATACTGTTTTTCTAATCAGAAAAAAATAGGCATTTAAAGTATGAAATTGCCAAGATGCATAATAAAAAAATAATTTCATTGCTTCGGAGAAACTGGCCATAATAGCTCAGCTTTTTACTGTGGTAAAATACACAAAACAGAAAGTTTATCATTTTAACCACTTGAGGGTGTACGACACAGTGGCAGTGAAGTACTTCCACACTCTTGTGCAGCCACCACCACCATGTAGCTCCAGAACATTTTCATCACTCCAAGAGGAAATCCCGTACACATTGAGTTCCCACCCCACTATACACCTGTCCCCTAAAATCTACAAATCTGCTTTCTGTATATGGACTTGCTTATTCTGTATGTTTAATGTAAGTGGAATAACACAACATGTGGCCTCTGTGTCTTTGCTCACTTAACACAAAGTTTTCAAGATTCATCTGTGTTATAGCATGTATCTGTACGCCATTCCCTTTTATACCAGAATGCTATTCCGTTGTATGGCTATACTACACTTTCTTTATCTGTTCATCCCTTGAGGGGCATTTGAGTTGTTTCCACCTTTTTGCTACTGTAGTAAGTACTGCAACACACATTCGCATAAAAGTTTTTGGTTGAACACCTGTTTTCGATTATTTTGGATATATACCTAGGAGTGGAAATGCTGGGTCATGTGGCAATTCTAGGTTTAACCTACTGAGGATCATCCAAAGTGTCAAACAGAGTGGCTCCATCACTTGAAATTCTGATCAGCAATGCACAGTGTTCTAATTTCTCCACATTCTCACAAACACTTATTTCCTATGGATTATGATTATGATTCTAGATATCCTAGTGGGTGTGAAGTGGCATTATCTCATTGTGGTTTTATCTGCATTCCTCAAATGACTGTTCATGTTGATATCCCATGCATAAATTGGGCTTTTAGTCTTTTTGTTGTTGAATTGTAAGTGTTCTTTATATATACTGGATACTAGACCCTTTTCAGATATGTCATTTGTAAATTCTTCCTCATTCTGTGCGTTCTTTTTTTCATTCTGAATAGTGTCCTTTGATGCAGGAAAGAGTTTTGAGATGAACAAGTATAAGTCCTCCAACTTTGTTCTTCTATTTCAAGATAGAGTTGACTATTCTATGTGCCTTGAATTTTCTTACAAATGTATGTCCAGCTTTACTACTTTTACAAAAAGCCATTGAGATTTTGATAGCTATTAAAAGGAATCCATAGATTGTTTGGGGGAGTCCTACAATCTCAACACTATTGTCTTCTATCACATGAACACAGGGTGTCTTTATATTTAGCTGCCTTCATTTTTTTCAGCAATATTTTGTAGTTTTCATTGTACAAGACTTGTACCTCCTCAAATTATTCCTAAGTACCTAATTCTTTTTGATACTGTTGTAAATGGAATTGATTTCTTAAGTTCTGTTTCAGACAGTTCATTACAGAAATACAACCGATTATATCCTCTATAAATAGAGACACCTTTCCTTTTTCCTTTCCAATGTTGGTGTCTTTTTATTTCTTTTTCTTGCCTAATTGCTCTGGCTAGGACTTCGCGTACAATGCTGAAAAGATGGTGAAAGTGTGAATTCTTGTTTCATTCAGGTGTGATTTTAGCTGTGGATTTTACATAAATGTTGTTCATTACATCGGGGAAGTTCCCTTTATTCCTTGTTTAGTTTAGTTTTTGTTTGTTTTTACCTTGAAAGGGCACTAGATTTTACCAGATGCTTGTTTTTTTTTTTTAATCTGCCTTTATTGAAATGATTATGTGATTTCTTTTCTTTCTTCATTCTATCAATGTGAGGTATTACACTGATTGGTTTTGGTATCTTGAATTACTCTTGCATTCTTGGAGTGAATCCCACTTGCTCATGGTGCATATTGCTACTATTGCTACTTGCTTTGGTTTGCTAATGTATTGTTGAGGATTTTTGTGTTTTATTCATGGGCACATTAGCCTTTTTTTATGTCTTTTGCTGACTTTGATATCAGGGTAATGCTGGCCCTATAGAATAAGTTAGGAAGTATTCCTTTCTCTTCCATGTTTTGGAAGAGGTTGAGAAAGATTGGTACTGATTGCTTAGATGTCTGTTAGAGTTCATTGGTAGTCACGTGGTCCTGGGCATTTTTTGTGTGCTTGTTTGTTTGTAGGTTTTTGGTTAAAGATTCAAATAGTTCAGCTTTTAAAAGAACCGTATTAAAACATAAATTGAAGATTTTCCTTCAAATGACCAATTCAGTCACTTTTAACTTTGGCCCTGATGTGAAGCCCATGTGATTTTGCAATTTGGATGAAGAACTTTTTCATTTAACCAAAGAAATTGCTTCCAAGTTTATGCATATTCCCATTGGCAATTAGTTCATAAAATCTTGGAAATGTAGGTTTCCTCTGACTTTTCATTGCACATCCAAGCCCTCTTGTATCTGTGGACCCGTTTTCGGGTTAACGGCTTACTTACGACAAAAGAGACAAATAAAATATGAATAGCTTATAATGTCAAAGTATGGAAGGTAAGTGACTAAAAATGTAATTCCAACTTTTAGATGTTAGTAGCTATCAGAAGGCCAAAGTCACACTGTAAACATCACTCCATTCATTCATTACGGAATATAGTATTTATTCTATGGAATACCATGAGTGCTCCACTTAAATGCCTGTGCTGTTCATAACCCCATGTGAAGATTATATGTCCCTGGTCTCTGGGGTCCTTTCCACCCATCAGATTTCTTACCCATAAGAGCGCTCGCTCTTCATGGGGATGATCTATTAAAATGCCTTTCAGCTTTGCTCACGTTTATTGTTGCTGTTGTTTTGTCATTGCAATTGTTTGGTTGCAGTGATTTTTACCCGTCCATCCCATGTACTTCCTGACTTCAGAAAATTCTTTCTTAGTCGCATTGTTGGGTTCACACTTTTTTTAGTCCAAATAAAACAATTCTGAAAATATATCTTATACCTGTGGTTACAATGGAATGTATGGGAAATTCAGTTTCATTACAGAAGCCGGACTTCCTACAAAACTAACCATTCACCTAGACACCTAGACAGTTGCTCAGACAGAAGATATGCTTTGCACAAAAACAAGATGCAACTGAAGACACAATTCCCAAATAAGCAAATGAGCTAATTCATGTGGAGGCTCATGGGTGAAAGAAGTGAGCCCCCAAAAGTCTGCTTCCTAGACGTGGGGGTCACGGCCAAGCCAAACTTCCCCAGACTCCGTGTATATCTCTGTAAGATGGATATGACACTAGTTCCTACCATGCTGGATTGTTGCGAGGATTGAGTGAGAGAAACCAGTTAAATCCGTTAGCACTATCTGTGGCAGGTAGTGAATAGTCAATACATGCTAACTGGTTAGAAGTAGCATCAGTACAAACAGAATCAAGAACATTAATGTTCTGCATTTTTCTGCGTATCAGATCCTCCGCAAATGTAAGCCAGTTACCGCTAGTGCCTTCGTGCTGAGCTTCTCAGCCAATGTACTCACATTCGTTCAATCCTTCCTTCCTTCCTTCCTTCCTTCCTTCCTTCCTTCCTTCCTTCCTTCCTTCCTTCCTTCCTTCCTTCCTTCCTTCCTCCCTTTCTTCCTTCCTTCCTTCCTTCAACAAATGTCCAGAAAATAAATGCCTGTCTGTGCTAGCCCAAGTACTGATGACGGAATAGTACCAGGTCTCTGACCTAACTGTTTACAGCAGCGGTCAGCAAACTTATTCTCCTACTGGCCAGAGAGCAAATATTTTAGGATTTTTGAGCCATACACCTCTGATGGAAGAGGCATTCATTTCAGCCTTCATACTGCAAGAGCAGCCATGTGTCAAAATGAATGGGCATGGCCGTGTGCCAATACAACTTTGTTTACAAAAACAGGCAGTGAGCAGCATTTGGCTTGAAGTAGACGATTTAGAGATTTTCAGTATAGAATCTAACCAAGGGAATCATTAAATAAATACAGTCAAGTATGAGAAATACTCTGGTGGTCTCAAAGAAGGCCAAGGATGTCTTCCCAGAAGAAGCAATACTTAATCGAGTACCAAATGGATGCACAGAATACAGTCAGTCAAGGAGGGAGAGAACAGCATTGTAGGCAGATGCATGGTGTGTGCAGCGCTGGGAGAAGAAAGAGAAGTCAAGAGACAAAGACGCAGAAACAGAGACGGTTGGACAGGGACGATATCAGAGGGGCACATCAAACTGAACAGGGCTTGAGTGCTGGGGCCGTTGGGATGAAGCTATAGAGGGGTGAGGACCAGGTTGTGAAGGGTTCTGGCACTGGGACTTGTCACCCCTCACCACCTGGTGCACATCTCTGATGAGAGCCGCATAGGGCTGGCATCTCTCCATCTGCAGCCATTCCCGGGGCCAGGCACCTTCCTGACAGACCCCAGTAAACAACTGTGTATAATACCCCAACTTCTGAGTATCCCGAACATGCCAGTGAAATCTCAAAAGAGATCAATTAAAAGAAGGGCTAAACATTCAAGGAAGTTGATTTCGTTTTCAACAGAAGAAAGCTTTTTGACAGTGAGATAATTGTATGCCATAATCTTTCAGTTTTTCAGGATCATGGACTAAAAAAAAGTTACTTCATGCTCATTCAGGATAAGAAAATAGATTTGCAAGATTAGCATCCTCTACGTTCAGATGCACAATTTCCATGTTCATTATTGGCCAACACAACAGCCCGTTCCCAAGGAAGAGTAATGGTTTGCTTTACTTGACGTTTTGAGCTGTCACATCTGAGGGCCAGGTCCCAGGGGACGCACATTGCCCCATCACTTGGAAACAAACCAGTCTGTCCCCTCAGTCAGTCGGTCACCCCATGAGGCAACTCAGCACTGAGGTGGGCTCACACTACAGTGCCCTTCATCCTTTCCAATGGCTCTGGAAAGTGAGGATGTGGGTGTAGGAACATGAAGAAGACAGAGAATTCAAGAGCAGATAGTCACACTTGGCTTGAAAATAGTCCAGTGGTGGCCGGTCCTGCCTCATAATAAGTAAACACTCAGAAAACCAGCATAGACCTCTACATATAGACCCATATGAGGGGAAATGCGGAAAAATTCTAGCACAGAAAGCTGGCTTTTCTCCCAAGCATCAAAATCTGAACATGTTCTCAAATATATACAGTAACCTATTCTCTTCTGTATTCTACTATTACCTTACATTTTAGCCTGAATTTAATTCTTAGTTCAGGATAGCTTATGAACTCAAACATGCTCGTAAACAAATGTTCGAAGGAGAAGGCACAGCAGAGATGGTTTCAGCTCTTAAAATTCTACATATAAAGAGCGATTAGTGCATCGAACCTACCCTAACATTTCATTCTCTTAATAGAATTCATGCTGAATTTTGAGAGCAAGAAGTAAGAGATTTTATTTTCATGAAAGCCCATTTCTATTGCATGACACTAATAAATGGCTAAATAAACACAGCATCACCAGGAAATAAATCCCAATTTGAAGTCTGAAAGGGGACTCCTATTTCTTGAATATCCTGAATGTCAACTTTTTGATGGGAAAAATAATACATAGCAGTGACTGTACACATAGGTCTATACTGGGTATCTTGGCCGTGTGTCCCGAGTTTCATTTGTTGAATCCCTATGTTTTCTGTTCCAGAGCGTCTCGTGGCATTTATTATGTTCTCCTAAAACCGCAGCTCATGAAGGCGTTGGAAAGGTCACTGTTTCCTGGTTATGTTTTTTTAAAAGAGTTTAAGTTAATATATATGTCCTCCAATAAAAGATGATGTTTCATGTGCATTTGTTTCTGAAATTGAGGCATATCTGTTTGTGTTCTCCAGGAGCCATTTTTTCAGTTTCCGAATGTTTCCTGAAGTTTCCCTGCAGCAGGGTGCTCCCCTGCACATCTGTAATGAGGGCAACTTTGTTCCCACCTTTGTCTATGGACAGGGACACAAGCAGCGAGGCTCAGACAGCACAGGGCTCTCAGGAGACTCTCTTCTGAAGACAATGGTACAAAGACCTTGCCATGGAGAAAGACAGAAGGTCATAAAAACTAGTGGCCTTAACACCCTTAGGTAAAAATATAAAGGAAATCATTTATCTTCCCTTAAAGTTTTATACTAGTCCGCCTGTTCTAAAAAAAGAGAACTCTAACACTGAGCTTCGCAGCAACCAGGAAATGTTGCTATTTATTTTATATTTTGGACTTCTGGTAAGATGGCAGTTTTGCATACTGGTCATTTCAATTTTAATTGTTGGTGAGATTTTTTTTTCTCAGCGTGGAGGAAAATGACCATCTGTCCTCTGGTTTCCCTGAAAATGGAGCAAGAAAAGGAGGGCTTCATTTCTACAGGCTGGCTTTCTTCCAAAAAGGGAAAGTTCTCCAAAGATTTGCGCTGCCACATGGGCAAGAGAAGGCAGGGAAGTGCTGGCAGACACAGGGCAGGGGCCTGGCTGGCTCTGCTATCAAGCAGGGGGACCAGCAGGCCCATACTAGGAAGCTGGTAAGAACAGAAATGCCCAGGGGAGCTGAGGGTCAGGGAAGGGTGCAGGAAGTGGGTAAGGGGAGCGGGACTAGGAAATCAAGACCAGGGAACAAGGTGAGGAATCAGGCCAAAGGCTCGGTCACAGAAAGGACACAGAAGAGCTTTCAGAGTCTGACCAGGGAGGGGCAGGAGCAGGTGGGAGGCCAGGTGGGGATGCTGAGAGGGCATGAGATTCAGAATCAGACGGCTCAGGGTCAAATGTGCTGCAGGGCATCTTTCAGGAGACTCCTGGAGCCCCTGCCGCACATCAGCACAACTCAGATTTCCCTGAAGCCTTTCCAGCTTTCCTGATGTTCTTGGTCTCTTGCTCTGAGCTGTGACAGTCCTTCACTCTGCAAAACTCCCCCACAGGTTCACCCATCGCCACCTGGTTTCTTCTTCATTATCCCAAAGCTCTTTGATCCCCAGGTACTACTTTCTTCATGACTTTGTGAGCCCAGGGACTGGTCAGGCGCACGTGCAACTGGATCTTCGGTATGGAACTGAAAAGTAAGGAACAGTGTACCTGGAGGTGCAAAACACACAAAGTACAACAGGAAAGAAGACTTTCTGCAAGCCTACTGTGACAGGAGATGGGTCAGAACTCATCGGAGTGCTGAGGGCAAGAAGTGGAGGGGCTGTTAGCGCTAAGGGCTGATGGGAAGTCCTGGGGGATCGGTGAGGGCTTGTTGATGGACGGGAGGTGTCCGGCATGCGGAGTCCTTCCTGAGTTCACGCATGTCTTCTTGTGTGACTGGGCATCTGTGTTTGACACCTGGAGCCCATCAGCGTCAGGTCCCCACTCTCTCCAGAAGATGCCATCGCAAAGGTCCTCCAGCAATTATTTTCCTGGGTTGGAAGGACATCCATCTCCGTGGGGTAGGGAAAGCATTTACAATGATGACCTGTCTGAAGTAAACTCTCTAAGAGAGGTCCAGTGGCTAGCGCCATGAAGAAGCCTGTCCACGGTTCAGTTGAGGTGACCATTACGGCCACGTTGGCCAAGGGCTTCTGAAACCCTGCTCCCGATGCCAGGGCCCTCTCAGAAAAGGGCCTTCTGAGACTTTTCGGCATGGGCAAAAGTGCTGCGGTCTGGAAAGCCCCAACAAAATTTCTGAATTTTGAATTACATTTTTGAAAGCAAAACATCACTTTACCAAACTGTTTACCTCTCTGACGCCCCCCTGAAAGACTGAGTGGAGACCCAGTTTCTTCATTTCCTGAGATTTAAATAATGCTACAAGCCCGGGCGAAAGAAAGATGTCCAGATACTGACACCAGTGGACACACGGCATCTCTCAGATATTTCAAAATACTTCTAAAGGCTAGTGAACTATATTGGGCAGAATGAATACATAAGCATCGCCTTTGCGGCTGAGAGCCAGCTCCTGAAAGCCTTCTAGCATCATCAGTATTTAGCATTGATGGTCTTTGGTGGGGCTTTCTGGACAGCAATTAGCAATTCTGGAAAGCAAGACACACTGCCCCCTAGCCACACTGCGGACACCACAGCTCTGCGAACAGCCACACGACGGAAATCCTCCAAAGTCACCAGACGGCAGGAGAAGCAGCGAGTGCCGAGGAAAAAAGGCAGGTTTGGGCCAGGCCGCGTGTCTTCTGCTGTTTGGACTTCATGCTGAAGGAGCACCAATGGGGCTAATTCCCCGAGGAGCTGCACGTACCCATTGCCATTTGGCGTGGCCACCTCAGTGTTCTCAAAATCAGGAGATTTTGCATAGAAATCTGGGTTTCCAGGTTCTCGTGGAACAGCACAGGGATCAGAGGGGGTGCACGCCTCGTGGCCTCACGGTCTCTGCACACCTCTGTTTCCCACACCTGGTCTCCTGTATGCACAGGCTGGATGTTTGCACAATAATCCAGCCCTAACTTGGTGGCATTAAATGACACCAACGATTTATTGCTGTTATTAATTCTCACAGTTCTGGGAATCAGCTGGAACAAGCTGGGTGGTTTTCACTTGGGGTTCGTTAGGCGGCGACGGTCCCACAGTGGCGGGCGGTGGAGAGAAGCTTCCTCACTTACACGTCATGATGGGCAGCCATCCTCCGCTGGAATCTCAGCAAGGGCTCTTTGTGGGAAGGTCCGCACTTGGGTTCTGCAAAGCCAGGCTTGCAGGAAAGCAACTTGGTTCTAAGAGTGAGTAACCCGATAGACGGCAGGGATACTCTATTCACTTTCCTAAACGGGCCTCAGTGTCAACCTTGGCTGTATTCCATTAATGACCAGCAAGGTCCTCGACCACCCACGTGAAAAGGAAAGGGGCGTCAGACCCCTCCACTGACTAATGGGAGAAATGAAGAATTTGGGGCCTTGTCTCGAAACCCCTGTGGTCGTTCCTCAGGTCACAAATTACGTATATTCCTCCCACACACCAAATCCACGCACTGTCCCCCATACCTGTCGAAAGCTGTTATCATTCATTAGGCTCAAGCTGGAGGCCAGGACCCTGACCTCAAATCAGGTCCAGCTTTGGATGAGGCTGCTCTTGGATCACTCCTCTGGTCCAGCTCTCTTTGCAAAGACCCCTGATCGTGCCCACAGGAGGCACGGGGCCACCACCCCCTCTGCTACGTTCCTGTTAATAGGGTGATGTGGCAGGCCATAGAGGCAGGCTGCCCGGTCCTGCTGCCTTCAGTGGCTGTCCCCAGTCCCTGGCTCTGCCTGTGGGCTCCCAGTGCAGACCTCCCAACTGTCCCTCCCTGGCATGAATATATAGCTCACATCTACAGCAGCTGGTTTCTCTGTTTGCTTCCTGAGCCAACATGTTTGGGATTCAAAACCTTCTTTTCTTTTTTTTTCACTGTGTCTTTTCCTGTTAGTCCTCGTGGGCGGCATTTCTGTGCACAGAATGCTCTTCAATACCCTGCACATCTTTTGTGAACCTTATTGGAGTTCATGCCATTTGACAGAAGCCATGCCTGGAAATCTGAGCTGAGGCGGCCTGGTTACGATGCCCTGGGGGTGGCTGAGGACACGACGGACCAACAGGGAGGGCCTGGGAGGCCGTGGTCTGTGCAAAGGGTCTTTAATCTTTCTGCGTCCCCAAGGAAATTTTAAAGTCAGATCCATGGCTGTTTCTTTACACCATGATTTTGAACAACAGGCTCCCGGGTTTGGTTTCCCTGGAAGCTATAGCTTGAGTTGAGATTTGTGGGCTCTCTGAGAGGGCTGGGATGAGAAAGTACTGAATCTGGGACCCACCATGTCCCGATTCCTCTCCATCTGATAAATTATTTTAAAAGCTCATCTCTTCCTTCGCTCCTCTGACTACAGTCAGCTGGAAAAAAAAACATGAGGGTTCCTGTGAACACACGGCCTGAAAACTCACTTGGTAAACAACTGCATTAACCATTTTCTGTTTTCTATGAGCAACGATGCTGGCCACGCTTTCTGGGACAACATAGTAAGGGCATTCTGCCTGCTTCCAATCTCCCTTTATGCCCCCCTGACAGTCTCCTCTAGGTTCTCTGCCTCCCTCATGCCACACCAGGCTGTTTTATTGAAATACATACTGTACCTTATTTTTAAGGGGTGCACTCTGTTGGTTTAATGCAGGATATATTGTGAAATGATCACCACAGTCAAGGTGGTTAAAAACCCCAACATCTCACGGTTAGGATCACGTGTATGAGGCGAGGACACTTAAGAACTACTCTCTTAGCAAATTTCAAGTGTACAGTACCGTTAAGTGTAATCACTACGTTGTTCATTAGATTCCTAGAATTTATGCATCTTTTTCTTTAATGTTTTTTTTTTTCATTTTTGAGAGAGAGAGAGAGACAGAGACAGAGTGCAAGTGCGAGGAGGGGCAGAGAGAGAGAGAGGCACAGAATTTGAAGCAGGTTCATACAAGGAAGGTAACTGTGGTGAAGAGGAAGGTACTTCAGTGTAGAAACAATGACACGGTCCCTGGGTGGCTCACTTGGTTAAGTGTCAGACTTCAGCTCAGGTCATGATCTCAAAGTTTTTAGTTTGACTGGCTTTGTGCTGACAGCTCAGAGCCTGGAGCCTGCTTTGGTTTCTCTCTCTCTCTCTCTCTCTCTCTCTCTCTCTCTCTCTCTGTATATACTAAATAAACTTTAAAAATCAAGAAATGATAGTTTTTGCCACATTCATTATTACGGTATTACAAAGAAACCTTCTCTCTGTCTTAGAGGAACCAGTTGGCTGATTTAGTAAGGGGGAACATATGCTTTCAAAGTTAAAGGTTCTGTATTCAGAAGATTACAGGGGACGGAAGAAAGGAAACTCACATCAAACATGGGCAAGAGAATTGGGTCTACTTGAACAGACTATGGATTTCATGAAATCAGGGTCAACATATGACACATGTGTGGGTGGCAAAGTAGATGTCACAGAAGAAAAAATCAGCGACCCAGAAGACACAGTGATACCAGCTCTGAAGAATGAAACACAGGGACTAAAACAATTCAAAACATGAAATGGAGTATTTAGCTACCTAATAATTTTAAGAGCCCTAGAATAAGAAGCAGTTCGAAGAGAAACATATTTGAAGAAATGATGGTGAAAAATTTCTAAATTGGATGAAAACTATAAACTCCCAGATGGAAGAACCTCAATGGCCCTGAAGCACAAGAAACATGAAAACCACACAAAGGTAGAGCATAACTAATTTCTTCAAAACCAGTGATGGAGAGAAAAATTCTAAAAGCAATCAGAGATTCTAGACTAAAAATAGCTCACAGGTTCATCGTCTAAGTTGTAGTTAACAAAGAGCACAGGTTCAGAGATGGAGATGTTATCTAGGAATGAAAAAGAGAAAACTTCAGATAAATGTACAGATTGTGGTAGAATCTTTAAAAACACACCCAGTTGAAGGGACACCTAGGTGGCTCAGTTGGTTGTGCATCCGACTTCAGCTCAGGTCATGATCTCATTTGGGAATTCAAGCCCCGTGTCAGGCTCTGTGCCGACAGCTCGGAACCTGGAGCCTGCTTCCGATTCTGTGTCTCCCTCTCTGTCTTCCCCTCCCCTGCTCACGCTCTGTCTCTGTCTCTCTCATAAATAAATAAACATTTAAAAATTTCAAAAATAAATAAATAAAAACATACTAAGTTGAGAAAAAGACACAACATATTTTAAAAAGCAAAAAAAAAAAAAAAAAAAAAAAAGCATTCAGGGAACAAAGAAACATTCCATAAACAGGAACAAAGGTAAGTCTAAAGACCCCGGGGAAGAAGACGGCAGAGAGCATCTCCACTGAGGGAAAACAAACACAAACCTGTCCACTTAGGATACTAATCAGAACAAAAGTATATTTCAAAAGTGAAGCTGGAATAAAGACAATTTATGTGTAAAAGGAAGGCTGAAAGGATTCGTGATGAGCAGACCTGGTACACGAAATAGTAAAGGAAGTTCTTCGGGAACGAGGGAAATGATAATAGATGGAAACAGGGATTTACGTGAAAACTAATGAAGACCACAAGTGGGGAATAAGTGAGAAAATATATATTTACTCATTATTCAAGTCTCTTTAAGAGACTTTTAGCTCCTTAGAGAAGAATAACAACACTGAGGCGTGGTGTTTGTAACACATGCGGAGTAAAATACACAACAACAATAGCACAGAATCTGAAACTCGACCTGATTCACATCACTTACACAGAAATGAATAAAAATGAATCGTGGGTAAAAAATATAAAGCACAAAACTAAACCTCGAAGAACTATAGTAGGGGAGAAACACTTGGGGATTTAGGGTTAAGCAAAGATCTGGACACCAGAATAATTTGGTGGACTTCATCCAAATTAACCACTTTGCTCTTCAAAAGGCCCTGTCAAGATAACAAAATGACAAATTAGAGACTGGGACACATATTTTCAAATTATATTTCCAACAAAAGCCTTATTTTAAACTATATACAGAATCTGTGAAAATCCAATTGGATTTACAAAATCCAATTAAAAGCTGAGCAAAAGATAGGAACAGACATCTCACTAAATAGGATACAAAGATGTCATATCAGCCCATGAAACAATGTTCAACCTCTTTTGCACTAGGGAAATGGAAATTAAAACAATACTGAAATCCACACCATCAACACAACAGAAATTTTAAAAATAGTGAGTACACCAAAAGCTAGTAAAGATTTGGAGAAACTGAATTGTTCCTACATTGCTGGTGGGAATTTAAAATGGTGGAGTTACTCTGGAAAATAATTAGAAAGTTTTTTTTTTTTTAAATTAGTGATGGAATTATCAAAGATCGAGCAACAATACTCCCAGGAAATAATTCTAAACTTATGTTCATGTAGATACTTATAGACACAATTCATAGCTTTATTAGCAACAGTCAAAAATGGGAAGTTACCTAAATATCCTTCAGTGGGTTAATTGTTAAACTAACTGTGGTATATTCATACCATGGAATATTACTGGGAAATAAAAAAAGGAATACTAGCAACTCCTTGGGATGAATCTCAAGGGATTTACTCTGAGTGCAATAAAGCTCATCTCAAAATAGTTACATACTGTATGATTCCATTTATATAACAGTCTCAAAATAACAAAATTATAGAAATAGAGAACACATTTCCGGAGTTAAGTTAAGCAGGCAGAGGTAGAAAAAGAAAAGTGCCTGTAGCTACATCAGGGCAACATGAGGGATCCCTGTGGATGTAAATGTTCTGTACCTTGGTTATACCAATGTCAATATCTTGGTGGTTATATTGAAGTACATTTTTGCAAAGCGTTGCCTTTGGTGGAAACTCAGTAAAGGGTACACAGGACTTCTCTGTATTATTTCTGACAACTGTGTTATTTCTTACAATCTCAAATGTACATGTATCTCAAATACAGTTTTTAATTTAAAAAGATATATTGGGCTTTATCAGAATTAAGAACATTGCTTTCATAAGACCACTATTAGGAAAATAAAATGTAAGCCAAGCCACAGAGTAGGAGGAAGGATTTCCAAAACTTTTACCTGACAAATTATTTGTTTCCAGAATATGTAAAGAATACTTACAATTCAATAATAACAAGATTAAACAAGCAATAAAGGACACAAACAGGTAATTCACCAAAGAACATGTATATGGTTAAAGACACAGCTAAAAGAACATTCAACAGTATTGATCACTAGAGATAGTGAAAATTAAAACCACAACGAGATACCAGTGCACAACTAACATAATAGCACCAAACAGAAAGACTGAGAATTTCGAATTTTGTAGAGTGTTGGAATACATGAAATTCTTAAATGTTGCCAGTGGAATGGAAAGCATGTCAGCTATGTTAGAAAATTCCTTGTCAATTTAGTATAAACATGCATCAATGACCCAACAATTCCATTTCTAGGTTTTTAAGAAAAATGAAACTGTGTGTCCACATAAAGAGTTCTACATATATGCTTTATTCCTTAGAGTCAAAACTGTTAAGCAACCCAAATAGATGAATAAATTGTGGTTTATGTACACAATGAAAAACTACTCAGCAATAGGAAACTATTGACACGTGCAACACAGGAAGAATTCAAATGCATATCATTAAGTAAAAGAATCTAATTTCAAAATGCTATATAGTGAATTATTCCATTTATATAATTTTTAAATATATACATTTCAAAAGAATTAAATCATACAGTGTACGTTCTCTAACCACACTGGAATTAGGTGAGAAATTAATGTCAATCATGGATAAAGATGTGGTTTATATACACAAAGGAATACGACTTGGCAATGAGAAAGAATGAAATCCTGCCATTTGCAGGCACGTGGATGGAACTGGAGGGTATGATGCTGAGTGGAATAAGTCAGTCACAGAAAGCAGCATATGTTTTCACTCATGTGAGGAACTTGAGAAACTTAACAGAAAACCATGGGGGAGGGAAGGGGAAAAATACTTTCAAACAGAGGGAGGCAAACCATAAGAGACTCTTAAATAGAGAGAACAAACTGAGGGTTGCTGGGGAGTGGGGGAGAAAGGGAGAAATGGGTGATGGGCATTGAGGAGGGCACTTGTTGGGATGAGCACTGGGTGTTGTACGTAAGCAACGAATCATGGGAATCTACTCCCGAAGCCAAGAGCACACTGTATATACACTGTATGCTAGCCTAATTGACAATAAATTATATTTAAAACAGAAATTAATGTCAATCAATAACCTGATAAAAACTCTAAAATCTTATAAATTGGAGAACACACTTTGAAACAAGCCAGAGATCAAGGAATAAATCACAAGTGAAACACAGTATTTTGAATGATATAACACTCTACACCCACTAGGATGGCTAAAAGGAAGAAGACAACATCACAAGCTTGGGCAAGGATATGGCAAAATTGGAACGATCAGACTTTGCTATGTGATTGTAAAATGGAACCGCTGCCATTTTGGAAACCTTTTGACATTTTTCTCAAAATGTTACACATAGAGTTCCTAATGACACAAGCAATTAATTGCACTCCAAAGTATGTCTAAGAAAACGGAAAACATATTTCCACACAAAAACTTGTACACAAATTTTCCTAGAAGCATTACTCATGATCGCCAAAAAGTGGAAACAATCTGAGATGTCCATCAACATATCAGAAGATAAAGTGTGATTTCCATACAGTGGAACATAAAAAGAACTGAAGGGCTAATGAAGGAATGCAGGGCTACAACAACATGGATGGACCCTGAAAAAATTATGTAAAAGAAAAGGCCACAGTTTGTATGACTATCATATAAAATGTCCAGAATAAGAAAATCCACAGAAACAGAAAGTAGATTGATTAGTGGTTGCCAAGTGTTGGTGGGAGGGGACCAATGGGGAGTAACTAAGGAAATCAATTGACTTACCTGAGGAAATTATAAGTAGGACAGCAATAATTAGTAAAATAGGAAATAGACAAAAGCAGAAAGAATTTTAACAAATTGAAAAGTTTTTCTTTGGAAAGAGTAATAAAATTGCTAGACCCCCCTAATAATACTGTATTAATTTATTTTAACTTAACTTTTATTTATTTAGTTTTTAATTTTAGAGAGAGAAACAGAGCATGAGTGCAGGAGGGGGGAGAGGAGAGAGGAGAGAGAAAGAAAACCTTAAGCAGGCTCCAGGCTCAGTGCGGATCTCACTACGGGTCTTGATCCCACGACCCTGGGATCATGACCCAAGCCAAAATCAAGACTCGGATGCTCACCGACTTACCCACCCAAGTGCCCAATACTGTGTTAATTTTAAAAAGAGAGAGAGAAAGAGAACATAAGTTATTGACATAAGGAATAAAAATATGTACATCCTTACAGACTCTACAGACATTGAAAGGACAAGGGAAGAGTCCAAATATCCATCGATGGATGAATGGATAAAGAAGTGTTATTTTATATATACACACACACACACACACACACACACACACACACACACACACACACACAATGGAGCATTACTTGACAGTCAAAAAGAGTGAAATCTTGCCATCTGCAACTACGTGGATGGAACTGGAGGATATTATGCTAAGTGAAATTAGTCAGAGAAAGACAAAAATCATATGACTTCAATTATATGAGGACTTTAAGAGACAAAAGAGATGAACATAAGGGAAGGGAAACAAAAATAATATAAAAACAGGGAGGGGGACAAAACTGAAGAGATTCATAAATATAGAGAACAAACTGAGGGTTACGGGAGGGGCAGTGGGAGGGGGGATGGGCTAAATAGGTAAGGGGTGCTAAGGAATCTACTCCTGAAATCATTGTTGCACTATATGCTAACCAATTTGGATGTAAATTTAAAAAAAAATAAAAATAAAAAATAAAACACGTCAATAAAATAAATGAATGAATGAATGAATGAATGAATGAATAAATAAATAAATAAATAAATAAATAAATAAATAAATAAATAAATAAATGGACAAGGAAATATTTAAATGGTTTTATGTCAATAAATTTGACAACTTAGATGAAAAAGAAAACACAACCTACCAAAACTGTCACAAGTAGAAACAGAACGTCTGAATAGTCCAGCAGGACAGCAGTGCTACTTTTCCATCCAGAGGACCTGTGATTCCTCCCATTGAAGGTTTCTACCCAGCAGTGTTGTCAGAGCTGTGCATTTGAATATCCTGGGAAGCTTTCGAAGATACCGAATGTGCGTGTCACCCTTAAAGATTCTGATGCAATTGAGCAGAGTGAGCCCAGACATGGCAATTTTTAAAACATTTCCAAGGTAATTCTCATGTGCAGCCAGGGTTCAGAACTCAAGTGTACAAAAACTTCCATCTTCTAAACAGTTCTGGGTCCCGGCCCCGGCTCTGCCACTAATCACCTGTGATACTGACAACCTCCGTTTCCCTGTTCCCTCGGTTACTCTTCTGCATAAAACAAGGGGGGTGGATTCCATCAGTTTACAAAGTTGTTTGTGCAGTGAGACTTGAAAACATCATGCCCAGGGGACCCCATCGTGGAGGGAGCTAAATTAAGAGTGTCTGTGATTGAGCAGAAACAGCCAGGAACACCCGTCCTCCCCCAATGCTCCCTGGAGGCACTTCTGCAGAGTTCTGGGGCCTTGGGCAAGTCACAGGCTTCGTGCCTCTGATGTGCCCTGTAGCCCGACAGTAAGTCTCCGCCCACTGATGGGGTTGACTTTGTAGAACACGAAGGCGCCTCCAGCTCTCCCCACACTGCCATCTGCACCTGTCCATAGTGAGACCTTCTGACGCCTCCTTGTAGCTACTTAACTGACGGTCAAAGGGGGTTCCTCTCTTTTACTTCCAGCGGCACCCACAAGCCATGCTCAGAGGGTGCATGTATTTATTTATTTATTTATTTATTTATTTATTTATTTATTTATTTACGTTTGATTTACTTTTGACACAGGGAGAGACAGAGCCTGAATGGGAGGGTCAGAGAGAGGGAGACACAGAATCCGAAACAGGCTCCAGGCTTTGAGCTGTCAGCACAGAGCCCCACGCGGGCCTCGAACTCACTGACTGCGAGATCATGACCTGAGTTGAAGCCGGACGCTCAACCTTCGGAGCCACCCAGGCGCCCCTCAGAGGGTGCTTTAAAAAAAAAAAAAGTTTTTGAGGGGCACCTGGATGGCACAGTCCGTCAGGCATCCGACTTTGGCTCAGGTCATGATCTCCAGGTTCCTGGGTGCGAGCCTTGCGTCCAGCTCTGTGCCAACAGCTCGGAGCCTGGAGCCTGCTTCGGATTCTGTGTCTCCTTCTCTCTCTGCCCCTCCCCCACTTCCTCTCTCTCTCTCTCTCTCTCTCTCTCTCTGTCTCTTTCTCTCTCTCAAAAATACATAAACATTTAAAAAAATTAAAAATAGATAAAATAAATTGTTCACTAGAATGCCCTGGAAGAACAAGACGATGAGGTTTCAGGCCAGCGGGGAAATTTGGTTTGGCTCTGGCCAGCAGGGGTCAGGATGAGCTGTTCCACAGGGGCCCAGTGAGGCTCCTGGTAAGTCCTGTGTACTTCTGCTGAGTTCGGAGAAAGTGCGGGCTCTTAGTCAGCAGCTCGGTGTCCAGTCATCTGTCATGCGGAATGCTCACACAAGTGTGCGAAAGACAAGAGAGGCAGGGATGCTCAGGCAGGGTCTGCCGCTATGCCCCTCCTATCACCATCACCCACACGGACCGTGACCTTTCCCACCCTCGGCCTCCACTGGTTCTTGGCTGGAGAGCTCTTCTCATTCCTCATCCAGAGAGCATGTGTCACTTCCTCCAGGAAGCCCTCCCTGATATCCCCGACGAGGCCATATCCACAGACACATCTAGCCTACAGATAATAGTGGAAGCATTAATATACGACTCCCCTTCTGGGTAGACGCTTAGGAAGGATGCTGCCTCTGGCCAAACATAGCCCTGGGGACTTATGGCTTGGGGAGGGATGGTGGTGCCCCCAGCAGGTGGATACAGCCCTACATTAGGGCGCAGGGTTTGGTCAGCAAAGTGTGGGCTAGATTTCAATCCCCTCTCATTGTACCCTCTTGAGAAAGCCCTTGGTCAGTACACAGACCACACAACCGTGCAGGTGGCCCCCTTCAGAGCTTCTGTGACTCATTCCCATAGCACGCTTTTTGCGTGTGCTATGAACACGTATTTGCAGCGTCTTTGCAGGCAAAGACATGTTTAATTTTGCTCATATTCTATTCCTAGCCTAGTTCTCGATTCTTAGTAAGTGCTCAAAGATGTACACTGGACAATCAGCAGACAGAAGGAGATTTGGAACACGAGGCATGTGGTAGTTTTGTCTGAATGAGCCTCTAACTTGTGGAGGCTGAATGATTTTCAAACCCAAAGGACAGGCTGTGTCCCAGAGGGAAGCCTCATAAAGGAGAGCCTTTTCCTTCAAATATGGAGACAGGCAAGAATCTACTCCATTTTGCTTCTAAAGCCTGCATAGCTCCTCCTTGTAAAAAATACCAACAGAAAGAGCTTCTGGGGAATCTCCTCACTGAGCGTGCACATGGCTTCACATCAGCCCCAACCATCCCCTCGATCTCTGCCATCGGAGAGGTGACTTTAAATTACCTAAGAAAACTGGACATTCTTACGTTATTACAAGAAAGTAGTGAAAATTTGGAGGGGCTGGCTGGCTTAGTCAGCTAAGCATCTGACTTTGGCTCAGGCCACGATCTTACGGTTCATGGGTTTGAGCCCCGTTTCAGGCTCTGTGCTGACAGCTCAGAGCCTGGAGCCTGCCTCGGATTCCGTGTCTCCCTCCCTCTCTGCCCCTCTCCCACTCGCACTCTGTCTCTGTATCTCTCACAGAAATAAGTAAATAATAACAATTTTTTTAAAGTAGTGGAAATTTAAACAAAAGGATGCGTACCCCCCAGCAGCTTTTCAAACATGCAAACGTCCCTTGTTTTCTTTCACAAAGTGATGGGGCTTGGTGATATTCCTGTATTGGCGTCAATGCTTTTGCCTCATCACTGACAGCTTACTTATTTGTACTTATTCATCTCATTTGACCTGGACTTGCCCAGTCTCCTGTGCATCAGGGGGCATGGTGGTGGCTATTACAACCGTGCTACGATAAACATCGTTGACTGCCCATCTTCGCATACATACGTAAGTATCCCTTTAGGACACATAACTAGAAGTAGAATTTCTGCATCTAACTGTGCAGATACCTTTACATTTGAAGCAATAGTAGGCAAGATCTACGGCTTTAAAGCACTAGCTTGACGCATATAATTATGCCGTGTGTGTCTGTGGGTGTCTGTGCACACATGTTCACGCACCTACCTATTTATACACACATTCCTCTTCCTCCTCCCCATCACAGGGCCTGATGCAGGCACCTGACCCCAGCACACTAACAATAGACACTGCCTCTCAGAAATGGGGATGGTGGCCTCTTTCTCTGGGCTCAGGGGACCCATTTCTGCCTTCCTAAATGGTCGTAGGCAGCATCCTTCTGCCGCCTCAATCTCCACGGCCTCAATGTCTTCAAAAGTCACCCTCATTCTTCACAGACATTCTTGATCTTCAGCTCTCCTGCCCACCTTTACTCCACAGGGTTCACGCTCCAAAGGAGAACAATGTCTCTGCGGGAGAAATGCTCTAAGCAGTTGAGGAGGGAGCAGGTGGAGAGGAGAGGGAAGACCCAGGGGGCGTCCACTTCAGAGAGCAGGAAAGGAGGGACAGGGGTCGGGCCTAGAGGCACAGCCAGGGCAGGGCTGGGCTTCCAGCACAGGGGAAGGCTGAGCTATTCAAGGCAGAGGGAGGACACAGGAAAAGGGTCTCCGACCCACCAGTGCAGGGCACATGCAGGCACACCTGGGCACAGCTCCCAGGCCGATTTCGGTCTTCCCTCAGGAAAGAGCTCAACTCCGCTCTCCTGGGAAGGCCCCTTGACTCCCTTGGCTGGAATCTGCGAGCTCTGATTAAACTTTGTGCATTCGTTCACTCATTCACTCATTCACTCCTTCACTCATCCTACCAATGCCCACTGAGCACCTCCTGTTTTCTGGGTGTCGACATCATAGATTGAAAACAGAAGTGTATAAATATGAGGGATTCTTACTCCAGCTGCACCTTCTAGAAGGGAAGGAGGGCAGGGGTGGAGCGGGCAGTGGGAGGAGCCAGGGATTGGGAATCACAAATAACGTGTCCCCCTTTCTCCTTCCTCAGGCACTAAGCAGCACCCACTCACTGCCAGGCATGGTCTGGACACTGAGGACCCGCACGTGAACAAGCAATTTGCCCTTCCCCACCCCGCATGGTGTTCCAGTAGCTGACATGTGCAAAACCAAGAAAGCCTGTGTACCTGCAAGGACAGATACAGCCAAAGGTTAACAGAGCCGGAGAGTGATGGAGGGAGAGGGTCCCACGGAAAATAAAAAGTAGGGAGGGCTTCCATGAGGGGTGCCTTTTGAGGTGAGAACAGAACAACTAGAGAGAAAATAACATCTGGGAAAAACATGCTAGTTAGAGAGAAGAGCCAACGCAAAGGCCCTGGGGCAGGAGGAAGCCCCAGGACAAAGTGCTCAAGGAGCTGAGTGGAGGGGAGGAGAGGGCTGGGCAGCAGTGAGACAGGGGAGAGAGCAGAGAGGTAGAGGATGGGGGGGGGGGAAGGAGGAGGAGCTGGTAGGGAAGGGGACAATGTGGGCCCTGCAGGCTGGCGTAAGAATGTGGTTTTTGCTCTGAGTGTTATCCAGCAGCCGGTGGTTTTAAGCACACAAGTGACGTGGTCCAACCCATTCTGAAGGACACTCAGGCTGCTATGTTGAAATCAGATCACAGGGCAGGTCAAGGATGTACCAAGTTCCTGCCTCCAGGGTGTTCTCAGGCTATGAATGGTGTTGGGTGGTTCCTTACGTCCCCCCTTCCATACAGGGACATCCAACACAGCCCCGTTTGTCCCAGGCTCCTGGCCCTCTGCACAGTGTTGGGTGAATCCGGGGTAAGTTTTGCTGAGGGAGCGGGGGAGGAGGGAAGGAAGGAGGTGACAGTTCCGCAGTCAGAAGGGGGCCGAGTCCGTAACATCACATTTATTTCCTAGATTCTGTTTGGATCTGCCTCCTGGTTTATCTTGCTTATTTTGCACATGACAAGCTGATAGCCATTTAGCAAACACTCTGCTCTATTTTGGGTGAGACCAGCATATGGCAGCAGGAACAACTGTGCCCAGAACCAGCTCCTGGAAGCCAAGCTCTGGCAAGTCGTGGAGACTCTGTTCCACAAAGAGCCATGTGCTGAGAAACCACAGCTAAGAGCAGACTCAGTCATGGCCCTTTCCGTCAAAGCTCATGACTCCATGGCGGGGGATCGGGGAAATGCAGCTGCTACAACTCTCTCAGAGCATCGACCCACGTCCACTGGCCAGACACACCAGTGGTGCAAACTTCAGGACAGAGAGCATGTCTTCTGTTAGAGAGTCACGATTGTGGGGGGTCACTTACTTACCTACTGTTTTTGATATGAGTGTGTCTGGATGGGGGACAGAGGGACAGTCAGTGGGAATTCATCAGGGATTCTAAAGGATCTGAAAAAGTTTTTGACTCTCCATTAATATCTCTATCTCTATCTCTATCTCTATCTCTATCTCTATCTCTATCTCTATCTCTATCTCTATCTCTATCTCTCTCTCTCTCTCTCTATCTCTCTATCTCTATCTCTATCTCTATCTCTATCTCTATCTCTATCTCTATCTCTATCTCTATCTCTATCTCTATCTCTATCTCTATCTCTATCTCTATCTCTATCTCTCTCTATCATCTCTATCTCTATCTCTATCTCTATCTCTATCTCTATCTCTATCTCTATCTCTATCTCTATCTCTATCTATCTCTATCTCTATCTCTATCTCTATCTCTATCTCTATCTCTATCTCTATCTCTATCTCTATCTCTATCTCTATCTCTATCTCTATCTCTATCTCTATCTCTATCTATCTCTATCTCTATCTCTATCTCTATCTCTCTCTCTCTATCTCTATCTCTATCTATCTCTATCTCTATCTCTATCTCTATCTATCTATCTCTATCTCTATCTCTATCTCTATCTCTATCTCTATCTCTATCTCTATCTCTATCTATCATCAATCTATATCTATATCTAATATATCTATATCTATATCTATATCTATAGCTATATCTATAGCTATATCTATCTATATCTATATCTATATCTATATCTATATCTATATCTATCTATCTATATCTATATCTATATCTATCTATATCTATATCTATATCTATATCTATATCTATATCTATATCTATATCTATATCTATCTATATATATATATCTATCTATATATATCTATATCTATATCTATATCTATATCTATATCTATATCTATCTATATCTAATATATATCTATCTATATCTATATCTATATCTATATCTATATCTATATATCTATATCTATATCTATATCTATATCTATCTATATATCTATATCTATATTTATATCTATATCTATATCTACATCTATCTATATCTATCTATTTCTATAATCTATATCTATCTATATCTATCTATAAATATATATCTATTTATATCTATATATCTATATCTATATCTGTATCTGTATCTGTATCTGTATCTGTATCTGTATCTGTATCTATATCTGTATCTATCATCTATATCTATATCTATAGATATATACATAACGAACACAGAGCTTGCATAAAAATTCAGAAAGTTCCTGAAGCCCTTGCATGATTCTCTGGAGAAGCACTCAGTCCTTCAGGACACCATCCAAGGCAGAAACCCACAGCAGTCAACAAAATCCATGGTGCGAGATGTGGGAACGCGGTGTTTTCCTGCGGGACCTGGGAGAACTTACATGCCTTTGCTAAACCGATCAGCAAATATCAAGTGTGGCTTTGGCTTTATCGCTGCTTTGGAGGGCTGGCCTCTTTGTTTAATGGAGAAATCCTCCCTCTCCCCACTGGACAGGCTAGAGCACACACCTTACCAACAGGGTGGAGGTCCCCGGGCGTGGCTGTCTAAATTTCAGCTGCTAAGCTGCGGGCAGGTGAGTACTGTGTGCACACTCTGATGGGCAGATTGAATGGTCCGCGATGTAAATGGTCAGCAAAGGGAGAGTTCACAGCTCAGATCTGCTGGGGCCAACTTTAAAGCATGGGGAGGCTCAATTTCCATACTGCACACCTGGAAAGATGAGAGGATTTATTTCTGATGCACATGAGGATGGAGTCTGGAGAGCACAGAAGGACCAAGAGACAGATCTCTACAAGGAAGTCCCTCCATGTCTGGGCCCTTTGTTCTTGTTAGGACGTCCACAAGAGCCCCTTTGATAACCCTCCTGTTAAAAGGTGGGGGTAATTCCTGTCTCCTTAAGCATGGGGTGTACTTAGTGGCTTGCTTGTAATGAACAGAATGTGCTAGAATGTGGATCCTCCTGGAGGTGGCTGTGCGGTGAGGACTGGAGATGCTCAACTATCTGCAATCTCCTCCTTCTTGAGACACAGGCTCAGCAAACATTTACTGTGTACTGACCGTGTTCCAGGGATGCAATCTAGGGACACAGAATCATGTGAGGCGAGGTCCCCGTGAGATGGGCAGGGAGACATGAGACAGACGCTGTCACTGGGCTAACCCCTCTGGGTCTACTGGGGTTGCATTAGTCAGTGAAACTCCCCTGCTTGTTCCCCTTTTTCCAGGAGCAACACACAAGGACAGCCCAGAAGCAAACACTGGGCACAAAGGGGACTTTGCCCTCAGGAGCTGGGGGACAACTCCGCGTTAGGACCACTTACCAAGTAACAAGTCCCCTGGTTGCTGGTTGGGGAAAGGCCGGGCCTGCCATAGAGAAGGCGGCCAACTCCTAAGGTCCCAATTGGAAAAGACACTCCACTTGGTGGGAGAAGATCCCCACCTGAGCATTTGGGGAAGAACAGCCCCAAGGGGGAACTTTCCAGCATCCACAGACACACAAGCAGAGGCCAGGTGACTGCCTGGCAGAGAAGACTTGATGACATTCTTGCGGGGAAGAGAGAACAACTCTATAGTTGTCCTTTATGGGACATGACGGGATCCATGGCCACTGACCTTGAGGAGTGGAGCACTGGAAAAGGTCATGGCAACTGGAGACCTGGAGTTCTTTTGAGCCCCAACATTCTATTGAAATAACGTGGACCTGTGAGTCCACAACTGGCTGGAGGTGTGCGGGGTGGCTTCGTGCAGAGCTCAGGAAGCAAGAGGAAGGAGGAACACAGGGTCAGTGCATGGGGACGGGGAGGGAAGGGAGGTGTACTTCAAGCAGGGATGGAGGGCCAGCTGGGGAGGCATGGACTCTGTCTAGGACATGACGTATAGGGATGAGACTGTGCCGCGTGTCCCCAGCACGCCTCTGGAGTGCCCCCGCCTCCCCCAACACGGCACTGCTCTAGGAGATTTTCTCAGCGAGCCCTCCACACACTAGTCCATGTAGCCACTGTACCCAAAGTGCTGAAACCCAAAACCTGGACGTCACGCTTGCAGGCTCTTCCCGCAGCCTCTAAACCCATCAAATGCTGAGTCCAAGGATTCTGACTCCCAGAAGTCTGGGAAATGTGCCTCTTCTCACCGCCCGCCCCCCCCCCCCCCCCGATGGCCACCTTCCAATCCAGAGGACCATCACGTCCTCCCCAACGGCACCCAAATTGTGCCTAGCTTCAATCCAGCCCCTGTGAAGCACCCAGGAAGTTTTCAGTCATGGGTTTGGTCATGTCCCTCTGCTGCAGAAACTCCACTGTGCCCTTGCTTGTGGGATCCGAAGAGTGCCATCTGTGGGAGGAAGGGATTAGTGGGGTAGGACAACAAGTCTACATGGGGCTCTCCTCTGATGGAGAAAACCCTGGTCCATCATATCCCGGATGGAGATGCTGGTCAGTGGTGTTGGCCTGTGGCAGCCCAGTAGGGGATTCTGCTCTCGCCAGCCTCACCTCCCACACAGCGGTCTCCTCCCCTGACTCCTCCAGGTCTCCTGGCCTATCCCCTTCATGGCCATGCACTCAGGCCGGGCCCCCATGACCTCGCTGCATCAGACCATAGTCACCTGTACCTATAGCACCTTCCCTTCTCCATAGCACTTGGTCCAATTATCATTTTTACATGTATTTGGCTGATTTCCTCAAAATTAATCCTTTCCCTTGCTCTGGACTGTATACATCAGAAAGGTGGGGGCTGGATCCAATTTGCAACTGGATCCCTGGGCCCCAAATGGACTGGCCAAGGGTCTGGAACATCACAGAGGGTCTGGGTTGAGCTTTGGAGCCCTGACGTACCCACACACCTGCAGAAGGCTGTGGTTACATGGACGCTGAAGGCATGACAGTCAGGGGAACGGGGCGGGGGTTGGGGGGGCTCAGTCACGAGGTCCCTTCTCTTTCTCTCTCCAGCAGGTGGCCGGCTCAGACCTAGAGGAGAAGGCTGTGTGTCTGGGGCTGGGGGGCAGCCCCCTGAGCTCTGAGGACAAAGTGTGACAGCACAGTCCTTAACCAAATGGTGTGATCTCAGAGGTGTGCACATAAAAGAATCTGAGGGGCGGCCTGCAGCAGTGATCATGACAGGCATCCGGAGGAGGCACCCAGGACCCCAGTGGGGGGAGACACTGATAATCCTTATCTCTAACCTGTGCCTCCTTCAGGCCCAGAGCCTTTCCAAAGGCCAATAAACCTTTTACATTCTCACTTCAACTGCAATGTGGGGGCATGTGCTCCTTTTCTTTGGCTTTTCAAAGGGAGAAGGACAAGGCTTAAGATAAGGCTTTGGAAGCTGTGAACTTCCTCCAGGGTTAGCAATGACCAGCAGTATTTACTGAGCACTTACTAGGAGCCCACCCAGGAGTTACTTTCAGCTCCTGTGGCCACACAGGCATTGCTATTTTCCCAAGGAGGAAAGAGAGGGGTAAGAGTTTAAGCTTTCGGGATGCATGCACATCTGGTAGGCGGCAGGACAGAAGTTGGACCTGCCCAGCGGCTCCCACAGAAACTGCAGACGTGTGATTGGCCGCTTCCGTGGTACCTGCTGTGCTGTCCACGAGGATTTTGCCATCCAGTGAGGGACACAAGTGAAGAAGGGTCACTGAGCTTTCACACCAGATGATTCTCTGTCCTGGGGGTTGGGGGCGGGGCGGGGGGAGACTGTCACCATCCTGGGCACTACAGGGTGGTTATCAGCATCCCTGGTCTTTACCCACTAGATGCCAGGACCACTTCCCCTCCAGTTATGACCAGGCAAAGTGTCTCCAGACATTGTCACACATCCCCTGGGGCAGGGGCAGGGGCAGAGTCACACCCCGCTGACAGCCCCTGGCACTGGGGACATGTGAGTTTTGCAAAGTAGAGACACACTTGTAGAATGTTGTGCAAAGGAAGTCCCTGCCTTCTCATAATGGTGTGCAACAGCACACATTTTAAGAAACCTGAAACCTGAGCTCTCCACGCCGTCCTGGAAGTTGACATGAGGGAACAGGTTTTGGGGTAAAGAGAGTTTTTCAAAACGCAGATTAGTTTTCTCTCTCTGCAACCACATTCCTAGGTAAGACTCCACGCCCTAAATAACTCAAGGTGTGCCCTCTGTCTGTTCCTTGGGGCCTCTTCCCATAATATGACTCCCATATTTAGGTGCCCACGTGTATTTCGTATCAATCCTGGGATTATGTATGCACGCCGGTACCTGTGGGCTTAATGTCTGTCTCTTCTCTCAAATGGAAAATCCATTGGGAAGAGCCCTGTGTCAAATCCTTTGTGGCCCAGGGTCAAGCCTTGCATCGATCAGCTCCTCAGTAATATTGTTGAGTAGATCTCTGGGCATTGATTCTTTCAAATTCTTCCCCAAATCATCAGGATAAGTTAGAAATATCCAAGTGTACACACTCACAAGTCACAACATGGTGAGTATTTGCAGAGAAGGGGGTAAGAACCTCACAAATGTAAAACCTGGGTAAATTTAGCTCCAACCTAATGGCGGTGTCATTGATTTTTGTCACACTTCACATCTTCTATTTTAGAAATAATAGTCATCAGCTCCTGTAATCAAATGTCTCCCTGTAAACTTACTGATTTGGGGGTACTTTTTGTTTTTGAAATAACACCTGCAGAGCAATCATCAGAACCTTGATGAATTCTGTGCGACACAAGGAGAAAAATGAAATACATCTTTTAAAAAGCTGCAGGGTTTTTGGTGTGAATAATTTTCAGAGCGTATTCTAAGAAGGGAATATTCTGCTAAATAGGAAACAGTACAAATATTAGAAGAGGTGGTGCATGCGCTTGTGTGGGGGGTGCTGTGCGTATATAGTGTGTAAACGTATGTGTTCACGAAAAAGTAGAGAAACTATTGCGGAGAAAAATCAGAAAACTCTTGGTATCTTGCAGAAGATGATCAGGTTGACGTCGGTTTAAAAATTCCCCCAATTCAACAATATGGTGGAGGAAAAACAAGAATGCCCAGGCCTTATGTTTAGATATGACAGAGAATTTGAATTTACTTTGTTCCTTCCAGCTTCTTAAGAAATACCCCAAAGCTAGGAATGAAAGTCATAAGGAGACTCTGTGTACAAAAGAAGGGAGTCTTGAGTGATGGCTCCACCGGGGAAGCCAGACCATCCCCTGCATAACCACTGGTGAAGGGGCCTCCCGGAGAGCCCCCACACGGAGGGAAGACCCCTCTCCCTCAGGAGGCTGCCCGGAGTGGGGGCTGTCAATGATGCCCCAAATGTGTGTGGAGAGCACTCCTGGCAAGGTGGGAGCACTTCACACTACATGCTCCTGCTGGTCACACACACACACACACACACACACACACACACACACACACACACACTTTCACTTTGGGTCTATTTTGGCCACTGTAATATTAACAAACTGACAAACTGGGAGAGAAAATCGGAGACTGATTTCTCAGGGGCTCTCTTCCACTGAAGCCCTCCCAACCCATTTCTCGATGTGCCAGGGATTTCATCAAAGTTAATGAAGAAGCAGCATGAAGGGCCAGCTGGCTTCCGGACTTGGCTTCCACTCCTACCCAAGGAGCTTCAGCCTCTTGAGATCTGAAGGGAATCCTGTTTGGAGCGTCCGACGGGCTGTAGGGCTGCACAGAGATTCAGCTTAATTAAGCCACATTCAGGTTCAATCACAACACCCCTTCTTTACCCATTTCACACACTTTAGAAAAGAAGCTTCTTTTTTAATCACCAGAGGAAGGCTGCACAGAACCAGGGTATGCCCGAAGCATAGAACCTTCTCCCATCTCAGGTGCGACTAGGAGATTTGGGCAACAATGGGGCAGATTCAACACGAGGAGAGCATGTGGCCACCCTGGTGAGAGGTCATGTGTTTACTTACCTGGAATGAGTTTACACCCCAGCCTGAGCAAGCGGTGTGATGCTCACCCCCATTGGGGACTCAAGACTGTTATCCCCTCGTCAGGCAGATTCCCAGGGTCTGAGCCTCTTAGGTGGGAACAACGGACACTTTGTTCGTCTGTCCGGTAAGTTAATATTCCACAAAATGAACGTGGGAAATTAGGCCATCTCACGGGTATTTGAGAAACCTGCCATGCCATGGCTCCACGCTCTTTCCAGTTCGTTCTGGTGCTAACTCAGGGTTTCCCTGCCCCGGAGGGAATGCGTCTGTCACAGTGACAGCACCGCTAGCTGTGTCCTCTCACTCTGCAAGCCTCAGGGTGCTCCTGCTACCCACGGACTGTCCCCCTGCCACCCCACACTTGCTCACAACATCGTGTTCCCCAACTCACCCTCGGAGTCCATCCAGGACGACAAATGATGCCAGACATGGGGATGGCTGCTCCCGAGCTACAGGGATTTGAGTCCCTGATGCTCAAGGACCTCTCCTCCTCCTACTCTTCCTTCTTTTTAAGAATCCACATGTAGGTGATACCATGCAGTATCCATCTTTCTTTTTCTGGCTTATTTCACTGATCATAATGCCTCCAGGTTCATCCATGTGGTCACACACGGCAGGATTTCCTTCCCTGTTATGGCTCTGCAAGATTCCATTGTGCATAATGGAATATTACATATGTCATATACAAAGAAATATTATATATCTGGAGATGCCCATTCATTCAACAGACACAGGTGGTTCCCTATGCATCCCAACCGCTGTGCACACATATTATCACAGGAACAGAGATTGACTGGTGGATACAAGGGACCAGGGTGAGGGCGATGGGGAGAGGCCGGACAAAGGGTGCAGAGGAGTAAGTTCTGGGGTCGACTGCAGTTAACAATACCATATCCTATACTTGACACTTGTTAACAGAGTAGACCGTAAGCATCCCCATAAAGACAATGCTATGTGAGGGAGGTGATGGATGTGTTCGTTCACACAATAGGTTGTGGTGAATGTTTCTCAGGACGGAACACAGTCATGGATGTTAATGTTAAGAAAGGGCTATCCCCTCCCTGGAAGAAACAACCGCAATGGGAAAGAAAGTCGTGTCCCCCCTGCCCTTGCCCTCTGTCACCTACCTCTCTTCTCTCTTCTTCGATGTGAGCCTGGGTGCATGAAGCTCTTCCTGGAGTAGGCACAGGGTGCCTGCTGCTAACTGACTGATCTGAATCAGCTACTCCAGGAGAGGAAAACAGTGGGTCAGCACTCCCAGAGGTGGCACAGGGACCAAGCCCCTGTGCACAGACCCTGCTCCTGAACCTGTCCCTTCCAAGGCTGGATGAGACCCTGATCCAAAAGAAGCAGTGGGCCAGAAATGGCCAACTGTGAGTGCAAACAGCACGAAGATCAGAGCTGGATGCAGGACTTGAACCCATGAACCGTGAGCCAAAGTCAGATGCTTAACTGACTAAGCCACCCAGGTGCCCCAGGCATTGGCTCATTTTTAAGCACATGACATCAGAGTCCAGAATGCTACTAAAGACAACTGCACAGTGAAAGTTCCAAAACAGAAGAAACTTCTAGAGCCAGGCCTGGTGAGGAGGGCCCTGTTACAGATGAGAAGCCGGAGCGAGCCACTCTTCCTGGTATCTGTGGGCACAGTTCATCTGAACGTTCAGCCAGCAGATGCTCACTGACATGCCCCACCGGGCTAGGTCCTCGGCTCTGTGCAGTGGGAGGGACAAAGATGAATGTGACCTAGTGCCAGCCTTAAGATGCCCCCCATCTAACCCGGCAGACACATCCTCAGGGTTCGTGAAACCCTTGCATTAAACTACTCCTTTCTGTGGAGAACGATTTAAATGCTTACTCTATGTGTGGGTGGCGTCCCTGTCCACTGGCTGTCATCTGAAGAGTTCACCTTTCTAGAAGAGCCCACTGTGAAGAGTAATGTGGGTGGGTTTCATTATTCCTATTATATCCCTCCCCAACTTCCCCTCCACCAACAGAATTGTTTTCTGGACACTGATGCTTGGAGAAGCATGACTTTGACACAGCCTGCCCACCAATGTGCAATCAATCCCCATGTTTCCAAGAGACAGGACACTGGGCCTGGGGTGGAGCTGTGGCAGGGGGCTAACTTGAGATAGTTTATTGTTTTTTTTTAAAAATATATCGTCAAGTTAGCTAACATACAGCATATACAGTGTGCTTTTGGTTTGGGGGGTAGATTCCCATGATTCATCGCTTACATACAACACCCAGTGCTTATCCCAACAAGCGCCATCCTCAATGCCCATCACCCATTTCCCCTCTCCCCCGCCCTCCCTTCATACTTCAATACCACCTCTCACCAGTCAGAGTGGCTAAAATGAACAAATCAGGAGACTCTAGATGCTGGAGAGGACGTGAAGAAACGGCAACGCTCCTGCACTGCTGGTGGGAATGCAAACTGGATCACCCACTCTGGAAAACAGTGTGGAGGTTCCTCAAAAAATTAAAAATAGAACCACCCTACGACCTAGTAATCGCACTACTAAGAATTTACCCAAGGGATACAGGAGTGCTGATGCACAGGGGCACATGTACCCCAAAGTTTAGAGCAGCACTTTCAACAACAGCCAAATTATGGGAAGAGCCCGAATGTCCATCAACTGATGAGTGGATAAAGAAGATGTGGTTTATATATACAATGGAATAATACTACTTGGCAATGACGAAGAAAGAGCTGCTTTAAACAAAGCCTGGTCTTCAGTGTGTGTGAGTGGTTCTCTGGGACAGGAGGTGTGTAAACGTGGCCTCTGGCCAGACTTCAGCCTCGAGGCAATGAACACCCTCTGGGGTTCCCAGAAGCCCACCAGGCTGTCACAAATGGCTACAGAAAATTAAGTGGTTCTAGATCTCCCAGAGGTTCTCCTTGTCTGTACACAAGAGAAATCAATCAAGTGAAGATAATGTTTTTTTTTTTTTTTCCCAGAGATTCATCATTAGTAGAAATATTCCCTACATTTTATCTTTTAACTTAAATAGTTATTTCATGGCCATCAAAGGCTTCTCAAGCACTTTTTAGAGATGATTTTGTCTCAGAACGGAATTTCATGCCCCATTATCTTGCAATGATTGTAACTTTTACATGATCAGTATTCACTATTTTTTTTTTTTTAATGGGGGCATTGGGGCACAAGCAGCATTGTGAAAACACTAAGTTGTTTGCCTTACAGATGGGTTCAGGGTTGAGTGCTTCTGAAGGTGCACCTATCCTGTTTCCAACACTGGTAATGAGAATATTGTTAAATAAAAGTAGAAATTAAAAATTCAGAATATATTTTACATAATTAGTATTTTAAACTTGTGCGATTTGCACACCATTTTAAAGAATGCTTTGCCATACTGTAATTCCCACCATAAATCTCGCCCATAATATATACATTAAAGTACTCTGAGATTGCTCTAGAATGTGAATTACTAAGTGCTGATGAATAATTTTGAATAATGTGACTGCTTTCACCATTGAGTGGAAAATTAAGATTGTGGTATTGCTCTATTTAGAAATGATTGGTTTGCAAGAGTGAAACTCACAGCTCTTGGCCTCCTCTAAATGATGGTGCTTCTTTCCAGAACTTAGGAGCAGAAACTAAGACTCGCTTGCAGGGTTTATCACGCTAAAATGTTCCTACGGCAAAATAATGTTTCCTTCTAGGTGCCCAGACGACCAGTAAATCTTGGACATACCCAGGGGAAGGCTGGAGAGCCCTTGTCACGGAGTGTGAGGGTGTGAGGGTGTGAGGGGGGCACATCCATGGGTGCCTGCCCACATGAACTCCACGAGGATTCTCTCTGGTTTGTGATGACAGGAGGTGGGCACTAAAGCGACGGCATGGCCTCGCATGGCCCAGGGCTCCACTCTGGTCCAGTTGAGTGTTTTCCTGGGACAGAGAGCTTTCCTGGGACCCCAGACTTTCAGTGCTAAAACCAGAGAAGAGTCTGGGCCCAGCAGGGACTACAGGTGACCCTAATGACGATGATGATGTTGGTGCCAAAGACAACAGCACAATGATGGTTTTAATAATACTAGCGACAGCAACTGCTAACACATGCATGGCTCTGGCTATGGGCTGGCCCTGTTCTAACATTCCAGAATGTTAACCACTTCGACCCTCACAACAATCTCATGCAACACATATGACTGTTTCTCACTTTACCAATGAGGACACTGGGGTTCAGGGAAATTAGGTAACTTCTCTAAAGTTACACCTAATAAATAAAGGGGACTTGGTGCAAACTCTGATGGTCTGGGTCTAATGTCCAGGCTCTTGATCACTTTGCTGATATATACATATACATGAATATATATATATATATATATATATATTTTTTTTATTTTTTAATGTTTATTTTTGAGAGAGAGAGAGAGAGAGAGAGAGAGAGAGAGAGAGAGAATCTAAAGCAGGCTCCAGGCTCTGAGCTGTCAGCACAGAGCCTGACGCAGAGCTCAAATTCACAAGCAGTGAGATCATGACCTGAGTCAAAGTCAGATGCTCAACCAACTGAGTCACCCAGGCACCCCTCCCTTTGTTAATTTTAAACCAGCAAGAACCACCACCAGTTCTCAACTGTTTCTTATGAATCGGGTTCTTTGCTGGATATTTGATATACTTTGCATGCTTAATGTTCACAAATGTTGTGTAAGGTGCAAATTTATGTCTCGGCATAGAAAGATGTGCCCAAGGTCACACTCTTGGTGAGCGAGGCCAAGACTGGACCCACATCTCACGGACTCTAACCAGAGGTGATCTGATGTGGCAGGGGCCCCTCCTGATTGCTCTGCCAGCAATCACTCCACATTGCCACACACTCACCGTGCAATGGCACACACAGCTGGTGTCTCTTGAAAATGTTCTTGAAAAAGGAGTAGAGATGAGTAGTTTGGGGGTATATTAACTTTATGATATCTCAAAACTTGATTACATACCTTTTGCTGCCCATGTGACAGAAAGTACGTCTGGAACACATCTGCAGCAATGGCAGCTGTCTAAGAAAACACATTTGTGTGATTGTGTGAGTTGCTAATTAAACCGATGCCTTTTTGGAGACCACTATTCTTACTTGAAAAACAAAAAAAATGACTGAGAGACAAATTGTGGTGTTTCAGACCTAGGTCTATGGAACCAATATCAGAATTAGAATTTGGAACATGTTGGGGCACCTGGGTAGCTCAGCTGGTTAAGGGACCAACTTCGGCTCAGGTCATGATCTCGTGGTTCATGAGTTCAAGCCCTGCATCAGGCTCTGTGCTGACAGCTTAGAGCCTGGAGCCTGCTTCGGATTCTGTGTCTCCCTCTCTCCGCCCCTCCCCTACTCACATTCTGTTTCTTTCTCTCTCTCAAAAATAAATAAAAATTTAACAAATGAAAAAGAGAAGAATTTGGAAAACTTCCATTTTTCTCCATGAACCTTACAGCTTCCCAATACTGAATGATTTTTCTGAATAAGTCAGTGGTGATATTGATGAATATGAGATTTTGATATTGTATAATGGTCTGTGTCCACATTTGGGAGATCTGCCCCAAGACTCACCAGCACTAATGCACACAGTGTCCGACAGACGTCAGCATGTTTAAATATGCCAGGGTACACTTGTGGGTTCATTACAACACCTGAGGTCATCAGTTTGGACACAGTTTGGGAATTGCAAAACCATCCAAATACATAAATGCATACTAGAAGATACGAGCAGCATTAGCAAACACCCTGACTTCATGGATCTTACAGAACACCAACCACACTCAACAACCGCAGAAGGCATGTTCTTTACAAGGGCATGCAGTGAGCTCCCCGAGACAGACCCCACACTGGGCCACAGATTAAGTATCAGTTAACTTAAAAGTACTGAGATATACTGAGTATGTTCTCTGACTCCAACGGAATTAAATTAAAAATCAATAACAAGATTCCTAGAAAACACAATTCCGTATTTGGAAATTAAACAACACACCTGTAATTAATCCACGGGTCAAGGGAAAAATTAGGAAGTATTTCAAAATCAAATGGAAACAAACATACAACCTATCAGATAAGGTGGTACTTGAGGGAAACAGATAGCCTTAAATATTTATATTATTAGAAAAGAAGAAAGGTCTAAAATTGATGACCTAAAATTTTCCACCTGTGGATACCCAGAAAACAGAGTGCTGGGTAAATACAGGAATTATAAGGATAACAATAAAAATCCAGGACGCAGGAACCAGGTGAGCAATAGAGACATTTCATAGTGCCCAAATGTGGTTCTTTGAAAAGGTGAACAAAACTGGTCTTACCTAAACTGGTCCACAGAGGAAGAGAGAGACACACGCTCCTGATACCAGAGATAAAGGGAGTGCCATCCTCACTTGTATTCTACAAGTGTACACGGGAAATACGGAATACTGGAAGTAACATTGCATGAATGAAATCTGAAAGCTTAGACGAATTGGACAAAGTCCCTGAAAATGCAAATTTAGCACAATTGAGGCAAGATGCAGCAGAAACTCTGGGTAGATCTCTGTCTTTTAAAAGGAACTGAATTTGTTAGCAAAACCATGTGTACAAAGAAAACCTCAAGATCACATGGTTTCACTGGTGAATTTCATCAAATATTTAAAGAAGAGGGGTGCCCGGGTGGCTCAG